>NW_021703767.1:14769871-14984687 GCF_005190385.1 Monodon monoceros
TCTCTTCTCTTCTCTTCTCTTCTCTTCTCTTCTCTTCTCTTCTCTTCCCTTCCCTTCCCTTCCCTCCCTCCCTCCCTCCCTCCCTCCCTCTCTCCTTCTCTCCCTCCCTATCTTCCTTCCTTCCTTCCTTCTTCTTTCCTCCCTTCCTTCCTTTCCTGTTACTGACTGGATTCAAGTAAGTCTGCTAACACAGACAACTTGCATTTGTGGTGCCCCTGGAAGGTAACAGATGTTTTATGCATGTGATGGTTAATTTTATGTGTCAGCTTGACCTGGACATAGAATACCCAGATGTTTGGTCAAGCATTACTATGGATGTCTCTTTGAGGGCATTTCTGGATGAAATTAACATTTGAATTGGTAGACCGAATAAAGCAGATTGCCCTCCCCAGTTTGGGTGGGCCTCATCCAATCCCTTGAAGGCCTGAATAGAACAAAAAGGAGGAGTAAGGGAGAATTCACTCCCTCTGACAGTTTTCAAGCTGGGACATTGGTCTTCTCCTGCACTCAGACCAGAACTTACAGCACTGTCTTTCTTTGTTCTCCAGCTTGGAGATGGAAGATTGTGGAACTTAACAACCTCCATAATTATGTGACCTATTCCGTACAATAAATCTCCGTGTGTGTGTGTGTGTGTACACACACACACATATATATATACATATAGGTATATTTATGTGTACATATACACACACGTGTGTGTGTATACACATATATCTATCTCCTATTAGTTCTGTTTCTCTGGAGAACCCTCACTAATACAGTGTGTATTAGCTCAGTTAGTTAGTCCTTACATTCCTCTAAGGAGGTAGGCATTATTACACTTTTCTTACAGATAAAAAAAAAAATTAAAAAGAAAGAAAATTTATAACTCAGAGAAGTGAAACTTGTTCCATATCCTGCAGCAGAGTGCTACTCTGTGGCAGAGTCCAGACGCAAATCCAGCTGTATGGTCCCCACATTGCTTTCTCTTTCACATCTACCAGAATAAAGGTATATAGGACAGAGCCTTCCAGCTTTGGAGTAAAGGAAGTGAGAACCATTGTTCTAAAGAAGAATAAGATCTTAGTACTAGATTCAAGATTTAGTCTCAGAGTAGAAGCTGCAGCCAATCGTCATTGGCAATTATCACCAATAAATGTGGGTACGTGGGATCTGACAACATGTGACCAAGAAGTTAAGCAGAGAGTCTGGCAAAGGAGACAAGGAGATTAAGCTAGTAGTAGATATTTTTTCTATTTTGCACAACTTGAGAAATAAAAAGTCAGGGGCTCAAGACACTGCTTGACAGCAGGAAATGTCCACTTCTCAGACATGGAGAACTGAGTCTTCACGTGGTCATTCAGCATGTGTTACCTATAGTCTTGCTGTAGGAGGAAGTGGTCTGGCCTGGCCTTGCTGGAGAAGCAAAAGAAGCAACACTGCATGGTCATTCTCTCTTGATGTCTGAGCATAAGCCCATGTAGTTGGTCAGTGTATTAGTTTACTATTGATGACATAACAAATTACCACAAACTTAATGGCTCAAAACAACATTAATTTATTATGTTATAGTGATCAGTATGTATAACTATATAAGTTTCATTTATATACGTTGGTTTCACTAGGCTAAAATCAAGGTTTCATTTTCCCCGGAGGCCCTAGGGGTAAGTCCATTTCTTTGCCATTACCAGATTCAAGAACTGCATTTCTTTCATTCCATGGCTAGTGGTCCATTCCTCCATATTCAAAGGCAACAGTGTAGCATCTTGCATCAGTATCCCATTGCTTTCTTGTTATGCTGCCAAATCTCTTTTGTCTCCCTCTTATACACTTACGATTACATTTAGGGACCACCCAAATACTGAAATTCAGAAAAATCTCCCTATCTCAAGATCTTTAACTTAGTCACATATGTAAAATCTCTTTTCCCATATAAGGTAGTATTCACAGCTTCCAGGGACTTGGACCTGGACACGTTTGAGGGCCAATATCCATCCAGGTTACCACAGGAGAATATTTGAGCAGCAATATGTTGACTCACTAATTCCTCTACGACCGTCACTTTCCTTGAGATCTCCACGTTGTTTTCCATTTGAGTTGGAGGAAGAAGTGTCACACATTTTATTCTGAGGGAACACCTCATCTATCAGAACCGTAGCCTGGATTCCTTGATAGTCAGTTAAAGACAACACAGAACGAGTGACTGAGATGGAGACTTGGGTGAGAAACTCTCAGGAAGGAAAGAAGGTGAACTAGTAGGTGACAAAGTCAATCATTGCCCAACGCACAGTGTTATTTGGGGATGACTCTGGAAATATGACTAAAAACCACCGCTCTTGCTGCAGACGGCTAGGGCTTGACTTGAGACAACACTGGGGAGAGCTCACAGCAAGGGACAAGCAATAGACCTGAAGTCACACATTCAAGCCAAAGAGGATAATTGAGAAACTGTGTGGGAAGTTACTGAACCATGGGGCTCATGCAAAGCTCGTTGACAAAAATGCAGAGAGAGATCAGGAAAGCCAAAGGAAAGTCAGCAGTTTCCACCAGTGAAGATGCTCCTCTAAGTGATTCTGTGAGAACCGTGAGGACAATCCCATGAAAGAATGGAAAGGTGGCCTGGCCTCCAGCCCTGCCAGCAGGCGGTAAATATATTCATTTTCTTGGTGCAGACAATGGATCTAAAATGCAGTGTCAGGGCTGGTGGCTGGACCATGGTACAGGCTCTGCAGAGGAAGGCAGTGTTCTCAGATGGCACGGCAGATGCTGGTGAGCAGAATTTAGTTAGTCTTGTCAGATCCATAAGCTACCTAAAACTAGAAGGTAAAGAGAGCACTGAGAGAAATTAGGTGACTACTGTGTCCACAGAGGCTCATTCTTCTGTGTGTTGAGCAGATAGCCTAAAGTAGCACTCCTCAAACTTCAGTGCACATAAAAATGACTTGGAGAACTTGGTAAAACCTAGATTCCTGGGTCCAACCCTAGAGTCTCAGATTCACTAGGTCTGGGGTAAGATGACCAGAAAGCTGGTTTTCCTACGACTGTAGGAGTTTCCAGGATGTATGGATTTTAATTTGAAAACTAGTATAGGCCTGGACAAACCAGTACAACTGTCACCTTGGACAAGGGCACAGGGATTTGTGTGATTAACAGGATTCCAGGTGATGCTGTTCCCAGTGGGCACCACTTTGAATAGCAATATGTAAGTATTGAGGTAGTATACCCACAGTAATCCGAAAAGAAAATAGAACTGTTTTCTTCTTAATAGAAAATTTCCTCCCTCATTTAATCTAATTTAGAATTTGGGGCGAATCTATTGGAGGAGGTCAAAAAATTCTAGCTACTATGGAACATGGGGTTGGGCTCTAGCGAAGCCAATAATTTAAACAAGATAGGCAAGTCACTGTTAGGATCTCATATTGTCCGTGTGCCATCTGTGTCCCTGAAATATATATGTTAGGTTTGTTTATATCTTCCAAATGTATTTAGAAAGAACATTTCAGAAAAGAACACTGAAATCGCTTTTCTTTTCTTTTTAAAATTACATTTCTCCCTTTATCTTCACATTATCTTTCTTTTCCCACAAAAGAATTCTGAAGTATAGTCTGTGTTCAAAGTAAGACTGGAAATGTCTATGGCATTCCATCTGCTGAGATTTCACTGGCATTAGCTAGAGACTATGATTTCCTCTGATCTCCATACTTTAAGGTGATTCCCACCAGATGGCTTTCAGGAAACACTGAAGCTGGCATTATCAAGGGTTCTGTGACTGGGTGTTATATCTTTTTCAAGAGTGGGTGACATTCAAGCTGGGAAAAAAAACTGGTCCACCTGCTTGTTTTAGCAAATATTGTATTACACTTATTTTGTACAGAGCACTGTCCTTAATGCTTTACAAAATATTTGTTTAATCTCCATAAGAAACCTATCATCCCATTTTACAGACAGAGAAACAGAGAGTTAAGAAGACATCATGCAGGACTTCCCTGGTGGCGCAGTGGTTGGGAGTCCACCTGCCGATGCAGGGGACACGGGTTCATGCCCCTGTCTGGGAGGATCCTGCATGCTGTGGAGTGGCTGGGCCCGTAAGCCATGGTCACTGAGCCTGCGCGTCCAGAGCCTGTGCTCCGCAATGGTAGAGGCCACAACAGTGAGAGGCCCACATACCACACACACACACACAAAAGACATCATGCAGTTGCCGCTAGGTGGTAGTGGGGAAAGGATCTGGCAAAGGACCCAGGCAATCTGGCAGCAGAGTTAGTGTAGGATTAATAGGGCCATTAGACCCTTTGCAAGATTTCACTGTGGCAATCTCACTGCTCAGTTAGGTTGCAGGAAGCTTGTTGAGAGTCTAGAATTAAATCTGTATTTCCATCACAAAACAGCTCATTTCCTGACCTGGTCCAATAGTAGTTTTCACCTTTTGCCTAAAGTGGGAATGCCTTGAATACTTGCCTGTGAATTTAAGTGTAACCCACTACACACATGCTAAGCTTTTGGCAAAGTAGAGACCAGCAGAATAGGAAATGTATAAATACCAATGTAAAATACATTGGCATTGGTTGGGGCTCTTTCAAATGCAAGTAATAAAGTCCCACTCAAGTCAGCTTAAGCAAAAGACTAAATTATTGGCCCACCCCTTAGAGAAAAATGTCAGAGAGAAAGGGAGCTACAGGAATGTATGTCTCAGGGATTCTTCAGTGCTCTTTCATCGCTGCTGGACTTTGCTCCTGATTATTTGTTTCTTCTTTCGGTTGCCAACAGACCCTCTCCACAGGGTAAGAGATATCACTGCTGCAAGCTTCCTCTTGGAATCCTCGATGGAGAAAGAACTGCAGTCTCAGGGAGGACCCCTGATTGGCTCTGCTTAAGTCATATGACCACCATTGATCCAAATACCATTGCCAGGATGATGGAATATACAGTGTGAGGCATGGTGAAGCCTGCCTCACCTCCTCCCCATATGAGGGTCTAGAGTCTAAAACCAGAGAATTTGGAACAAGTTAGCATGACAGTCAGCCAAAAAACAGCAAAAAACAAAAAACAAAATTACTGAAACAAGGACCACTGTATCACCCTGCGGGATGTAGGCAAGGAGAGAGGGCTAGAATTCTAGAGTTTTGTTTCTGCCTTCCCACCGCCCCTCCCAACTAAGATAAGGCTGATTGATCATACTTCTTCACTGGATAGTTTTAGAGGCAGAAAAGAAGTACTAAGGCAGGAACAAGCTAAGTAATCTTTCTAGGAAGTGAAGCTGAATAAGGAGGAGAAAATGGTCTTAGAAATGACTTTGTATTTCATTATTTGGGATATGTAATTGCAACTCTACTTCTAATGCTTTTCTGTATTTCACAAATTCAGGTAAATGATGGCAAGGAAAATAAATGAGAGATGTTAGCTCTAAAATGGAAGGGCTAATAAATGGGAGAAGCTCTGCCTGCAAACAAGGTCAAGATGATCCTTGCTAAAGTTTGGGCCCATGTTGAAGGAAAGAGAACTATAATTGCTAACTTCTCAGTGAGAGGCATATTTGGTTGCAAAATCTGGAAAAAAGGGAAAACGGAAGTGAGGAAAAAAACCTCATCAAAGGAGGATGCCGGAAAGAATTAGAACAGATCTGGAGACAAATATAAAGAACCCATACCTACTGGTAAGCTCACACTGAGATATTTTGACCTCCGTTGCTCTTTAAGGAAAAAAAAAATCCCATTTGTTAGTTGCTTCAGAACAGAGATTCTTCAGCAGAAAGACAGTTGGAGGTCTGCAGGGTGTGTGCCACAGGCTTTGGCACGTCTGAGCAGAAATACATGGAAATTGAGTGACCACTTGTAATTAGTGTGGACACTGAATATGTCTGGTTAAGTTTGTGACACCCTTTCTCTAACTGATACCTAACCTTGGTCTCTCTAACTTTAGTGTGCACATTAGTCCCCTGGGGATCTTGTTGAAAGGCAGAAGCTGATCTGATGGGTCTGGGGTGGGGCCCCGAGAACCTGCATTTGTAACGAATGTCCAAGGAATGCCGATGTTGCCAGTCTCCTGGCCATGCTTTGAGTACCCAGGCTCTAAATGGTTTCAGAAAGTCAGTGGATTTTGTAACTAATTTTAGGGCCGTCTCCACTTTCTGAAAGGGGTTTGCATCATAATTAAATGCCATATCAAAATGATTTAGCCAGGGCATCCTCATTACCAATGCATTCTATTTTCTATACTCTCACGCTTTGAACACTTGAAGATTTGCTGACTCTAGAGGGACTGCCCCTCCCAGGGCTAGTTAATTTCTAAATAGTGGCCCAGAGTGGGCCACCGGTCCTAATAACCCAGCACCAATTAGGAACAGCCCCTATGTCTCAGAGCATGCTGAAATTGTTCAAATTAGCCAATCCTAAGCCTGCTTACTCTACCCCACCCATTCCTTTTCATGGGAACCATAATAAATATCCTTGCCCACATTTTTCCCTCTTTCTCTTCCTCTTGCCAGCCCTGGTGCTCCCCCATGTGTTCCCCCATGGCATGGTATGCCCTCTCCTCTTAGGATCTGTGAGTTTAAAAACTATATTTTCAATGACTGTAATGTCCTAATCTGTTAACCTTGTCCTATGTAAATAATTTTAAAAACCTGCCTTTTAAAGTAATGTCAGAATTTTTCAAATACAATCAGGTGATTCCCAGGTCCAGCCAAGGTTGAGAATCACTGCTGAGACACAGAACAAGCCCAGTCTAATAGGTTGATTTCAAGTTATAACAGCACATTTTTCATTAAGTAAAAACTACTTTCAAATAAACAAAAACAAATTGAAAACACATGGTTGAACACATGTGTTTTTTCCCCTTTATTTAATGGGTTAGTGCTAGTTGAGTAGTTTTGGAAATATTTTTTTTTTCTTGTTTGTTTCTTTGACCGTTTGAGATAGCAAAGGTGATAGTGAGTGGGGAAGAAAATGAACATCAGTTTCCCAGAGCAAGAACTCTACCAACAGTTTCCTCACTTGCTTTTCTAACAGAGAGAAGACAAATTACAATACATTGGAAATACCATTCACTAAAGGAATGGCACTGAAAGTTTGGGGCACTAGGCGTCACTTTTTCAACCTTCTTTCCACTCTTTTTCACTCAACACCATTTGTAAAAACTACACTTCTGATTCAGACTGTTACAGAATGGGAATAATATGTATTAGGTTTTTATGTATGGAAATTATTAAATGCAAAGTGAGGTTCTGGTTTTAGTAAGAATATGCATCTTAGGCTCACCTTGTGAAAACTGTGTAATAAACTAGCTGAGAAGGGCTAATGCTTAAATATAACCTGGGATCTGAGATGGTCCCAGGTAACAATACCCACTAGAAGGTAAATGCCATTGGGGCAGGGATTTTTGTTGTTTTTATTCACTATAAAATACTCAGCATCTAAATCACACCTAGCAACTAGCAGTTGCTCAATAAATACTCATTAAAAGTGCAATAAATGAATAATAAATAGTATACATCTGTCAAGGCAACAACCCATAGTACAGAGAAAATATATGGACAAACTGGAAATAGGTGGTGACAACTAGAACTGACAGTCTAGAGACAGGGACCTGCACTGTGTAGCACAGTAGCCAGCCAGTAGGTGCATGTGGTAGCTGAGAATTTGAATTGTAATTAATCTGAATTGAGATGTGCTGTAAGTGGAAATTATATACCCAATTTTGAAGACTTAGTACTAAAATAGAATGTAAAACATCTAATACGTTTTATTAGGTTGACTTGTTGAAATGATATTTTAGATATATTGGGTTAAATAAAATGCAATTTTAAAATTAATTCCACCTGCTTCTTCTTACTTGTTTTTATTTTTATTTTTTTTTGCGGTACGCGGGCCTCTCACTGTTGTGGTCTTTCCTGTTGCGAAGCACAGGCTCCAGATGCACAGGCTCACGGGCCCAGCCGCTCCGCAGCATGTGGGATCTTCCCGGACCGGGGCATGAACCCGTGTCCCCTGCATCGGCAGGCGGACTCTCAACCACTGCGCCACCAGGGAAGCCCCTTACTTATTTTTAAATGTGACTGCTAGGAAATTTAATATTCCATATGTGTCTTAGGTTCAGGGTTCACATTCTACTTCTATAGTATAGTGCTGGACTTCATTTCAGGCCTCCTCCATAGAGGGCATACATCTCTGAGCAAGTTACAAGTTACTTCCATCTCACAATTTTGAAATTACGTAATAATAAATAAGCTTCCTGTGTATTTTCTCTACACATTTATCTATGTGTATATTTTCTACACATGCAGAAAATATAGGCATTTGTCACCATATGCATTTTCTATTTCCTCCACAATTTTGCAGTTCCCAGAAGGGCAAAGACTTGCTACTACCCCTAGTACATAGAACATTGCTTAGCCTCTGGTTGGCATTCAACAAACATTTCTTGAATGAATGAATGAATGAATGAATACATATTCAATCTTATTGTTCACTCATTTACCAAATAAATCTATTTGGACTTATCAAACCACCACTAAATCATTTTGGAGTGCCAAGAATCCAAGGAGTAGTCTTGTGCTACTGTTCATCCTGCTCCATTCTGAACATATAGCCTTTTTGGTAAATAGAGAAAGAAAAAAGAATCAAAAACTTAAAAAAAAATCTGCTGATCTCTGCCTTTGTATTTTCTTCCTAGGTAGCCTTGGGGTAAAATTTTTGGTTGCAGATGAAACAATAAGGTATCTTATTTGTTTTTTGAAATGCAATCTCACCATAATTAAAAGCTGGAAACTGTTTCAAATGTCATTTGTAATACAAGAAGTTACACCAATTTGATTATCAGCATTTCTCCAAATTGGACCAATTAGCCCTCTCTATAATTAATGGTATGTTTAATATTAAAATCAGCAAACTGATAATCAAGTTAGAACATAAAGAAATGTAATAGTCATCTGCCAGAAACACATGAGACTTGAAATGCAGTGCATTGAAATGCAACATATAATGTGGGTAAAATTAAACTAATGGTATAGGAGATTCCAGGTGCCTGTCCTGCTTACCATTTGGACAAATAGCAGAAATTCTTGCACAGGTTGAGATCAGACCATGGCATTTGATCTTCAGTTAAGAGACGAAGTCCTTTGTGTACAGCATCCCTGAACCTAGAAACTAACTGTAGTCCGAATTAGAGTGTCATTGATAACCAAAGTTTAAACTTTTTTAAATTGGGAGACTTGGCTTTACTTTGAAGAAAATACTTAAAATTTTAGTGGACTCATACACATTTAAAATATTAGGGACAA
This sequence comes from Monodon monoceros, assembly GCF_005190385.1. Lineage (NCBI taxonomy): Eukaryota > Metazoa > Chordata > Mammalia > Artiodactyla > Monodontidae > Monodon > Monodon monoceros. The sequence goes on from NW_021703767.1 coordinate 14,779,131, forward strand.
ATTGCAGAATAAACTTTTTCAGATGGAGTCAAAATATTTAACACATCACAGAGAAAAGACAAGGTCTGCAGCGTGGGATTTCTCAACTGGTTTTGCTTCAGAAAAAAAACCGGCAAATCAACTGTGGAGCTTTGCTCGGATGGCAGTCAGAATTTCCAATTTCAGCTTCAAAGATATGGATGGACTGAAGAAGATAAGCTCCCAAGCTTCCAAACTAAAATTATGAATCGAGGAAAATGTTGTAATCATACAAAAGCAGAACCAGTGCCTGAAATGTTTAGACAAACAAACAAATGGTAGGTCACTCTAATTTATTTTAGCATCTCGATCCCCACTTTGGGTCCCAGTAACACATATACCCCCTTTTTCATTCCTGACCTCCAGATTAATAGCTTCTCTGTGTCATATGCCTTCAAGGTCCTGCTAGTTGACAGCTAGCTTAGGTTAATCTGTATTAAAATCTTATCTCACTAGTAACAGAAAAAATATTTTAATTGATGCCTTCTAAAGACATGACTTAGCTGCCCTATGCTTGCATAGATGCAGAGGGTTAGAACTATAGGTCTGCCAATCCACAGAGTAAACATAATACATCTCTCTGGAGCATGAACCTTACTTGAATATTGTATTTCCTCAACAAAATGCCTGCTTTGACCCAGACACTGGTTTGGGTACTTGGTATGCCTCTCTCAAACACTGGTCATTATCCCTTCCCATGTCTAGTTGGAGATGGAGAAATAATACTAATAATACTAGACAAGGATATGCGAGGAAACACTTTTAATGTAAAAGCTCAATGCAATGTAAAATTTAGATCCACAGAAGGATCTTATTTGGAGTGGGTCTGCTTTACACAAAGATCCCAATCCATACAGCTGCTGGGCATGGGGTGTCTGCGGAGGGTTTTTTTTTTTTTTACACTGTCTCTCTCCTCTGCTCTGGAAGTGCTTCAGTGAGAATGTTCTAGAAGAACTAAATCTTAGTGCCAAGGAATGACATTGCTGGTAGAAATTCCCAGCTGCGTCACTGAGGCTGTGTCAGTTTCTACAATTGCAGCAAGTGGCTTTGATTCACTACCTGGTCAATGCAATAGTTACCTGCTTCTGTGACTGCGTATTTGGAATCACACCTTAGCCCAGAAGAGTCAGGCATCCAAGAGAAATGGGCAAAGGGAAACACACATAAATAGAGTAAGCAAATGGGTATAATAGGTTAATATTTTAAAGAAAACATAGGAGCACTTGTCCTTTTCTTCCCCCAGAATTCTGCATTGTTTTTCGTCTTTTACACCCCATAACTTCCAAGCACTAGATGTGAAGAGGTATAAAAGTATAAAACATGCTCTTCCTAGGGGCAAGAGGGGCCCAGGACCCACACTCTTACTTATAATGTGGTGAAAAGAAAACAGAGATATAAAGATGGCAGCTGGGAATGGTATCATGAAAGAAATGCCACTTTGCTTTAAACTTCAAAAACTCCTCTGACTAGAGCTTCTTTGGCATTCCTTACAACTGTTGTCACTACAATGCCCTCTGATCTGTCTGATTAGAATTGGTCCACACTGTTTCATGAGACATCATGTATACTATTACCCAGATGAAAGTTGAAAACTAAAAGGTGAAAAAATTTTGAGCAGAGGTGGATATACCACAAAGCCAATGGAGCTTAAGTTACAGGGCCCTTCATTTACACTAACTCTAACCAGGCCCTGGGAGAAGCCCCCTCCATGTACTTCTCTTGGTCACAGGTCTTTGTATAATTTGCCAAAGTAAAAGATGTCAACTGCAATCACTCAAGTCTGCTAAATTTTTCCATTCCAGCTCCTGTGTGTTCTCCACACAACTCCACAAAGACTAAGCAGGTGTTTTCTTGGATTTCATGTAAATAAATAAAAATGCACCAGGACAATGTCTTAAACACAAGAAAGAACAGTATCAGTTTTAACTGAGTAGTTGCAATTACTACATTTTTAGGTTAAAGAGACTTGTTCTTCAGAGATTACTAAGAAAATTTGCAATCCTAAAATAATGGATAACTTCAAGTTAATTGCTGAATTGATTGATTTTTGCACAAGCACTTGGGAAAATATCAAAATGGACAAAATGCAACTCATTTTCCCAAAAGAATTAATCAAAATAATTGGAAGCCTCCATAAAATGAAGTAACAAAAAAAAAAAATAAACCAGACATCAAATATCATAGCATTGCCATAGATTCCACAGTAGATGTTATAAACACAGATTATTTGTAATCATTGTGTGTTTCTGTTAGAGCAGAAATCCCTGTAAGTGATTTTAACTTTTTCACCAACTTAAGACTATGCATCTGTGATGTTATTCAACAAAATGAAACTAGTCCTGGACAATTATAACCAACCATTGAACAACGTTTTAAAATTTATAGGACATAATCTCTGGAAAAGACCTGCCCCCGTCGTACCTGAAGCTGTTGACTATTTCACTATTTTATAAACTTTATGTGTTTTCTCAACAGGTCTTGTCAGTGGAGTATTTTAAAACCCTTGCCAGCTTTTTATATTTTAAAAAGTCAAATGTAATAAGATGGCTTACTCTTTATGAAGCTGTTGCAAAACTTAAAGGACTCAAAACTACATTTTGAATACTTGAAAGAAGCTTGAAAAAAACAAGATGCAAAATTTTATCCAAAAGTTGATAAAGCTTAAATACATTATTTATACTTGAAAAGTTATTTTGGAATCTTTTGATAAAATAAGTGAGAAATTATCTGGATGATTTGGATGCATATGAAGAGTACCTTCTTTTGTCTTCTTTAAATGTGTTTATTAAAGCTTTGGGGAAAATTGAAATAAAATGAATGAAATGTGAAGTGAAAGAGCTAAGATGAGTGATGTAATTAATATGAATTATGTTAATATAATGAAAAAAACTGAGCAAAACATGTTCAGATCATCTCAAAGAAGTAATGTTCAGATCATGTCAAAGAAGTAATTAAGATAATGAAAATTTTAAATGGAAGTAACGAGTAGCTCTTAAATTATTTGATAAGCCAATTAATGAAGACTGCTGATTTGACATGAAATGTTGAAAATGTCAGTGACACTGTGATGAGGACATGGATGAAAACTCTTTCATGTATGTCATCAATTCAAAATACCAGTCAATACACAAGAACATGTGAAATGCCCTGAAATTATACAGCTCATATAAGAAGAACATTTGACAGAACTCTTTGTAAACATGACAAAAATGCAAAACACTTAAATGATGTTACCATAACAAATTGTGAAAATAAAATAAAATGGTCTAAATTACCAGTAACAAAAACAAATTTCAATCATTCTAAAGACAGAATTATCTTTCTATTCTCTCCATAGAAAATGATATGCCAAGATCACTGTCATATGAAGAAGAATTCAAAAAGTAAAGCAGCCAGATTATGTAGGAAAAAGTATTAAACAGGTGGTTGGGAAGTTAATTAATATTAAGATTATATCTAATAAAAGATATTACATTTTCTTTGGGGGAGGGATTTGTTATATTTTTGGTAGCCACTAGCTTTTTAAATTTATAATTTGTTGATTGTATTATTCTAAGTAAGCATTTAATTTTCCTCATAGTTTTGTATTATTTTTCTTAAAAAGAGCTCCTCATATTAACTATGTGTTAAGTTCTACAAAAACTTGAATCCTATCCAGATTCTGAGAGTTTGGGTAAACTTAGTCTATATTTGGGCATTTCAGACTTATCCATTTTAGCACCAGACTGTAGGGAAATGTTTTTCAGGACATATCGTTTCCTTCAAAGGTGCTTTATAAAGAAAAAATGAAATGATGTTAATTTATAGATCATCCACTCCTTAATTTTCTCCTCCAGTAGACAAAATCATGGCTCCTGGTGGCCACTTCTCCACAATAGATCAGGAAAGAGCATGTTTTTCTTTAATGAGGAAGGTCGTGATGTTTCCAATAGAATGAAAACACTCTTTAAACTGTACAGTCTACTGAATCTCCACTTCAATCATGAAACACTTGACTCTATTCCTTTCTTCTTTCATTGTGCATCAACCACAGGGTCCCTGAGTCCCTTATCTCTAGGGCAAGTGGCTATTATCAGTACTGGGTGCAAAAATAACATGAGCATGAAGCTAAAAAGCAGTTAGAGGACTTTGAAAACCAAATCCTTATTTATTCAGTCATGAATTCATTCGAACAACTAACATATACATGTTGAGGACCTCTTATGTTTTAGGTCTTACCTAGTGGAGATGTGAGAAAACCAAAAATAGCATCAAGTGTTCAAGACTTGGCAATAGGAACCAATGACTGCAGGGGTCCTGGATTTTGAATAACTGGCCTAGTGTGACTGGTGAAAGTAAAATCAAAAGGTCTGCTTTTTTTCTGTTTATCTCTTCTCATTACCAGCCTACCCCACTCCTCTAGAGACCACTATGGCCAATGACTCAGGATGATAATGTGCTGAATTATATTAAAGTCAACTTGGATAATCTTGGAATTACATTCTCCAATTTCTGCATTTTTTTCCCTCTGCTATATAATATTTTCAGATATTTGTCCCAACTGCTCTCTTCTAGCTGAATAACTGTATCCCCAGGATGACCATGGAATTTTTAGCTATGAACCCTAAGGAAATAATCACACAGTTGCAACAGCTTTCCATAGTCCTCTACCTGAACTCAGCCTTTGCTGTTCCACTTTGGTCACTGTACATTTTTGGTTTTATCATCCCCTCTAACTTGTCTCCTAGTCAAAGCTTCAGGAGGAATGGCTGGTGACTTTTATCTGATACTACAAATTCCCCTTCTGAACTTTCACTTATATAGACTCTGTTCACAAATGTGGGAGATCTAATTCATATAACAAATCCCACCCATAACACAAACAATGGCTCTGAATTCCTCCTTGAATTCTAACAGATACAGTGATTATTCCCAAATGTGTGTCCAAGAGAATAAAACCTTAAAGATGAGAATCTGGAATTGGTTTTCTCAGCTGCTTAGATACAAAGACATTGATTATTTTATTTCCATGGTAAATGGTAAACTGTAATCCATGGCATGCAGTGATAAACAATACTTATCACCTGTAGTCACCTAGGATCAAGTGCCTTCAGAAGGCAAGACTCCGTATGATCGAGTAACTGCTGACATAGAATATTATAGGGGAACTAAAAAAATAAAGAATGTGGGTTTTGTTGGTTGTTTTTAAATACGCTGGAGAACTAAGAAAAAGAAAATGATGAGTACAGGGCTTTAATTGCCCAGATTAAGGTGAAATTATAAACCATAAATCTTCTATGACTGCCCTGAAAGAAATCCTTATTTCCTGAAGATGTAATGCCAAAATTTTTGAAGATTTTTCCCCCAAAAAATATTTTCAAATCCTCACAGCGTCTTTTATGTTAAATTTAAGGCACTGATTGGAAGGAAGTGGTACCCTTAAAAATGGAATGGAGACATGTATGTAGTTTCTGATGAGGCTGAGGATCTTAACCCCCAGTTTGGTTGGTTGACCTTCTTTTGTCAGTGGGAGCAGTCTTTTCTTCCCTCCCACGAGGTAGTTTCCTTGCAGGGAAAATCCTTCCTTATTACCCACCCTCACCATCTGCTTTGCCTAACAGCTCAATTGAGATATAATTCACATATCTTATAATTCACTCACTTAAATTGTACCTCAGTGACTTTTAGTATATTCACAGCATTGTGCGACCATCACTACAATCAATTTTAGAATATTTTCATGACTATGGAAAGAAACCCTCACCCCACCCATTTGCTATCATCCTTCCAACTCCTCCATTCCTCTAAACCCCACCTCTAGGCAGCCACCAATCTATTTTCTATAGATTTACCTATTCTGGACATTTCATATAAATGCAACCATAGGATGTGCAATCCTTCTTGAGTGACTTCTTTCCCTTAATGTCTTCAAAGCTCCTTTGTACTGTAGCACATATCAGTACTTCATTTCTTTATGTCGCTGAGTAATATTCCATTGTGTGAATATAGCACATTTTATTTATCCATTCATCAGTTAATAGACATTTGGATTATTTCAAATGCCTATTGGCTATTATGAATAATGCTGCTATAAACGTTTGTGCACAAGTGTTTGTGTGGACATATGTTTCCATTTCTCTTGTATATGTATCTAGGAGTAAATTTGCTGGATTGTAGGGTATCACAAGCCTAGGAAAATTAACATGCTGAAGTTGGTTTATTATAAAATCTGCTTACTCACCCTCTAACCACGTTCTGCAGTAGATTCCAGAGGACATTGTATTTGAGAAATAATTTGGTAGCTTTGAGACAACTTGGTGAGAGAGCACCAGCCTCTTTGAAGAGCTCTGTAGTAATTATTCTCTGCTAGCCAGGAATGAGAGTGTAATTTGCTGCCCTCAAACTGAGTTTTCTAAATTAAATAGGGATAATGTATCTTGGACTAGGGGTAAAGTGTTGACACTCAATTGCCAGGGCCAGGGATGCATGGTTACTATATTGGGCAGCAGAGCAAAATCAGTAATCAGAATGCTTTGATTTAACTGGAATATTAATGTTAGTTCATTAGTCATTGTGTCCATAAGGAAATAGGTGGTCAGCTTATTTAAAGTCTTAGTTGATTTGTATAAGGGGGAAAGTTCTAGGTCTGAGAAACAGAAGATTGATTTAAATCACTGCAATAGAGAGTGATAGGCCTTCAAACAGTTCCCCATCTTGAGTCAGTTCATAGTTCCAGAGTCCCTTGAATGAAGGAAAAATTGGGTCATCCTGAGGAAGGACCCTGTTATATTATCAAAATATTATTCTATGAATCTTCCTGTTAGCATTCCATAAAGAGAACTGCAGACATTTAGCAGGGTGACTATACACAGGGGAAGAGAAAATAACTAGGTTTTTGGTGACTACTTGTCACTGGCTCTGAACCAACTATTTCCTAGTGGTCTAAAATGTCTTTGTGGTCTACCAATCAGAATGGAAATATATGGAAGTGAGGTAATGATGAAGTTTGGGCTTGATATAGACATACTCAGCAACTGGCAGAATGCATACATTGATTTCTTGACCTGTGGAGTAAAATCTGTTAAGATTAGGAAGGCCAAGTGGAAGCCACTAGAACTGCCTCTACCGACCAAAATAACTAACTAAAAGCACTACTGGAGGGACTACCAAGATTAAGGCCACCATCAGGAACTTGAAGAGTTCAGGGATGGTGATTCCTACCACATATTTATTCAACTTTACTATTTGGCCTAGACATAAGACATGTGGATCTTACAGAATCAAATGGAGTACACACATGGATCTTGCAGAATCAAATGGAGTGCACAGTTTATCTGGTGGTGACTCCAATGCAGTTGCTGTTACAGATGTGGTTTTGTTGATGGAGAAAATGAACACACCCCCTACCACTTGATATGAACCTATCAAGCTGAATAATGTTTCTGCTAGTAAAAGATCCATGGACCAGTTTGCTTTCTTCTAGCGGGGCTAGCAGTAATTTTCACAATCCTACCTCAAGGCTGTAGCAACTCTCCAGCCTTCTGGTATAGTCTAGTGTTCAGGCAACTTGATTGATTTCTCTTCTGCTGACCATAACTCTAGTCCATCACATTGGCCATATTGATTGGACTTGACTAACAGGAAGTAGCCATTTAGCTGGACAGCTTTGCATACCTATTTGCCTAGACCTCTCTTTAGTTTCTCAGTAGCTACATTCCTCTAGCTACAACTTCAGCTCTTGTCAGGCTCCTTTAGCCTGTAGGTTCCACTAGGTTCTATTAACAACTCCTATCTTCAGATCTGGGGGTAATGGTAGTTTCTCACTCCTGCTAGTAAAATGGGATATTTTCCCATTCTTTGATGATTTTCCTTAACCCTGCTCACACATTATAAAGTCATTACCTAAGTTAAATTCTTTAAAAAAATTTGGGGTACCAATTTATCATTCAGTAATCTAGGCTTTACCTTCATCATCTCCCAACTCCTAAGGAAAAGTTGCTACTTTCCCCCCTAAGTTAGTATGTCCATTTAACTTTACTTTCTTTTATGTCCCTATAACTTTATAAATAAAGATCTTTAATTAAAGAACAAATTTGGCTTTAATTAGAGGCTCTGTTTTCTATATTATTTTTATTCCTATAATGCTTTACATTTGCAAAATCTTCCCTTCTATTATGATTCTTCTCATTACACAGGTAGCAGAAGATCTAACTTAAACTACCTTCAATAAGGCAAAACACCCTATTGGTACAGACACCTGAGGTACTGGTACCTAGGTCTAGTATATCCATAGTTATGTTAGATTCAGATTAGTCTTGACCCAGGAGTACCAATTTTGCAAAAATTCTGGTATCAGAGTACATGTTTGAGTTACTAAGTTGAATTGAAAGTTTCTGAACACAACTCAAACTACTTTCTTAACTAGTGTTTCTGTTTTACCGATATATTTTATATTAAAGATGCATGGAGCTGGACTTTAGTCACAGATTTGACCAAAATCTGCTCCTCATCTTCAGTTTCAGTCTCAGCCTTCAGAAGTTTGAAGCTCTGGATGCCTTTTCCAATGCCATTTCTGGCCTGCCTGAACTGATCTTTGCATGATTAATGATCCATGATAGCATATGTAATCACCAAATCTTTATCAGAAAAAAAAGCATAGGTAATATTGATAAAAAAAGAATCAGTTGATCTAAGAAAGAAATGGAAAATTTTATTTGAGGCAAATTTGAGGATTATAACCTGGGAAGAGCATCTCATAAAGCTCTGAGAGCTGTTCTGCCCATTAGAAGTCAAGGCACACTTAATATAAGTTTTTTGAGACAGAGGGCTGTACATCAAATGACATATTATTGACAGTTTATGTAATTCAGGTCTAAGTGTCATCGTGGTGGGTCATGTGACCCCTAGGAGATCAAGAAGGAATGTTATCTTTTAAGGAGTCATCTTGTTGATGCTAGAAGAATGTTGCTCTTTATTGTTGAACAGGTATTCCTGCAGATGGAGAAAGTCTGGTCAATGCATAATGCAGATACACAGTGCACAGCGAAGGGGAGAGGGGAGGCCAAAGTGCAGAGAAGAATTTTTTATGTTTAAATTTTTCTTGCTTTGACATAAAATATAAATTTTATTTCACATTAACGTGAACAAAGCATTTTATTTAGATTTACTAGTAATATTTGACAATTCTCATATAAAGTTTAGCAGCATTCTAGATAGCCTGGACTAAATATCTCATTATTTTTTTTTATATTGAAAAATATAAAAAAACTCCTAGACATAACGTACAATGACGATTTATCATTACATGTGGGAAATTAATGATTTTTGTGAATTCAGCTGTTTAAATGAATAATATCAAATTAAGAACATTCAAATAGTGAAATATGAAAATAAAATGATTACAAAATAAGAGAAAATATATTAGCTAAATAACTTTAAGAATAATACATTAGCTAAGTTATTTTAAGAATAATATATTGTCTAGCAAATGTATATAAAAGTTAAATAATACAAGACAGACTTATAGGTTAGTTATAAATTTATATTCTAGTATTTTAACTTGCTTATTACAATACTATTCATAATGTTAAGCAAAATCAACTTTAAAGATTCTTTTTATTTTAAATGTATTAAATTTATTTCATGTTAGTTAGATCATGAATCTTAAAAGTCCTACAGGAAATGTTTCACACCCTATGAAGATATATTAGAAGCAGAATATATACTTTGCTATCTAAAAAGTTTTACAAGATGAAAAAAACTCCAAAATGGTAACTAAGCATCATTTATGATAAATCGTCTTTTATGTAAATGTCACTAAAGAGATAAAGAATTTGAAGAAAAGAAGAAAGTAGAAGAAAAATAATTGCGGTATCAAAATACATTTTGTTCTCACTGATCCAATTTTTGGGTTTTACTGGTTTCTATAAGAATAGTTTAAAAAGAAATTTCCTTATAGTTTAGAGTTTATGGAGGACAAGTATTAAACAAAAACTTGTTAAAATTATTGTTATCAACTGCCAAAAATTCAGTAATTGAAAAATGAAAACTATTTTTATATGTTTTAAGCTAATAATTATATGTTTAATGTTCTTTCTAAAAAAGCATGTTACTGTGCAAAGACAGCATTCAAAATTTTTGAGCATTTCAGATTAGCTCTTTGTCTCTGGATATTGAATTTGCTGTCCAAGTAGCAAGTGGTGACTTAAATAAGCACAGTTATCTCCAGTAATAAATGCTGAACCTTGTAGGTCAAGTCCATTGTGTCAACTTCCCTTCTGGGGACACTGTGATTTCCTCCTGCATCACAAATATGTTCACTGCTGGAAGTGCTGCTTTCCCTGAATAGAGCCTGACTCCACATACGCCTGTGTCTATGAATGCCACAGCAGGAGATTTTTATTGTCCTCTTTGGCTCTTGCTAAGAAAATGATCTCTTCTCCATTAAGTCCAGCATCAAGACTTGCTGCCATTACAGAAAAGCCTTTTTCTCTTTTGGTTATTTTCCATCTGCCACTATTAAAATCTCCCTGGCTACATCTCCCAGTGTTTGCAAGAAAAATAAAGGGCTCACCAAAACTTTTACTTTAATCTTTGTATACATAATAAATATGTTTTCATGTTTATGTTCACTTTCATTCATTCCACAAACATAAATTTGTGGTTACCTATTTTATCCCACTTTCCCATTTGCTGTGAGACAGTTTTGCTTTTCCCCTTATTACAGATAAGAAACTGAGAGTCAAAAAATATCACTAAGCAGGGCTTCCCTGGTGGCGCAGTGGTTGAGAGTCCGCCTGCCGATGCAGGGGACACGGGTTTGTACCCTGGTCTGGGAAGATCCCACATGCCACAGAGCGGCTGGGCCTGTGAGCCATGACTGCTGAGCCTGCACGTCTGGAGCCCGTGCTCCGCAAAAAAGAAAAGTATGAAAAAAAAAAAATCACTAAGCTACTTATCCTAGAGCACAAACTAGAATCCAAATTTAGGTCTTGGTTTCTTTATCCAGTTCAATGATCTCTTCCTTTCCTTTCAGTTGGGTGTTTAGTCCATTTGTGTTTAGTGTAATTATTGATATGGTTGGTTGAAGCCTACCAAATTGCTATTTTTTCTATTTATCCCATTGATTCTTCATTCCTTGGGCTTTGGTTCATAAATATTTTAAAGAAAATGATTGTTCTAGGGATTTCACTACACATATTCCCTTTATCCTAGTCTACCTTAAATTAGTACTATACCACTTCACATATAATGTTAAAGCCTTAGAACTGTGTAATATCATCCTCCCATTCTCTGTGATTTTGTTCACATATTTTTCTTCTACTAATAGTATAGTCCCATGAAATATCATAATTTAAAAATAATATTATTATGCTTATGGATTACTTGGATCAGGAATTCAGAGATTAATATCTGAGGGTGTATGATGTCTGAGGCCATTAGTCAAGAAGAATTGAAGGCTGGGGGTAACTTGATGACTGAGGACTGGAACCATCTGAAGGCTTATTCACTCATATGTCTAGTGCCTGTGATGGGATGACTCCAAGGCTAGGTCTCCTGATTGTAGCATCTTCAAGTAGACTCTCCAAGTAGTTTGGCTTCTTCAGAGAATAGCAGCCATAGGGTAGTCAGGTTGCCTATAAGGCAACTCAGGCTCCAAGCTTGACTGTTCCAGTGAACAAGGCAGAAGTGCATCCTCTTTTATGACAGCCTAAAAAGTAATACAGCATCATCTCCCCCATACTCTTTTGGGTGAAGCAGTCCAAGTTAGTTCAGATTCCAGGAGAGGGAACATAAACCCCTCTTTTGATGGGAGGAATAACAAAGAATTCTGACATCCTAAGGGAGATGCTATTTTTTTAATCACATCTTTGAGAAATTAATGAAAGCTATGCATATTTCCTTCAGTAAAGTGCTAATATAGACAAAACTTTGCATATATTTAGAGAGTTCATTCCTGCTCTTCTCTCTGCATTCAGGAAACCACCTTAGAGTGTCATGACCCACTTATCCGTATCCTATCCAGAGGGACTCTATATCCTCTTCCCTGAATCTAGGTTGCTTAGTGATTTCTTCAATCAATGCTAAAAGTGAAGGGACCTATTTTTATTATAAGTGTATTTAAACTAGAAAACAGAAACAGTTTACCCCTTTCTCCCATCACCCCCACCCCCAGGTCTGACAACTACCAATCAGATCTCTGTATCTATGAGCTTGGTTTTATTTGTTTGTTTGTTTATTTATTTATTTATTTATTTATATGCAGTGGACCCATGAACAACATGAGGCTGAACTGCTATACTGGTCCACTTATACACAGATTTTTTTCAATAAATATACAGTCAGGCCTCCATATTTGCACGTTTTGCATTTTCTGATTCAACCAACTGTGGATTGAAATTTTCATCTGAGGTCAGTTGAATTCATGGATGCAGAACTCATGGATACAAAGTGACTACTGTGGAACTTGAACATCCATGGATTTCAGTATACCCAGGGGATCCTGGAACCAATCCCCCATAGATAACGAGGGACAACAGTATATAGATAACATTCTACATATAACAGAGATCATATGATATTTGTCTTCTCTATCTGACTTATTTCCCTAGGAATAATTCCCTGAATATTTACCCATGTTTTTATAAATGGCAAGATCTCATGCATATCATGGCTATTGTAAACAATGCTGCAATGAACATGGGGGTGCATATACCTTTTCAAGTTATTGTTTTTGTTATTTGCATAAATATCTAGAATTGGAATTGCTGGATCATATGTAGCTCTGTTTTTAACTTTTTGAGGAACCTTCATACTACTTTCCATAGTGGTTGCACTAATTTACATTCCTACCAACAGTGTACAAAGGTTCTCTTTTCTTCTCACCAACACTTGTTATTTCTAGTCTTTTTGATTATAGTCATTCTAACAAGTATGAGGTGATATGTCACTGTGTTTTTATTTGTATTTCCTTATGGTTCATGATGTAGATCATCTTTTCACATAACTGTTGGGCATCTCTCTGTCTTCTTTTGAAAAATGTTTATTCAGATCTTCTACCCATTTTTTAATGATATCGTTTTCTGATTGTTTGTTTGCTTGCTTTAGAGTAGTATGAGTTCTTTATATAGTTTGCATGTTAATACTTACCAGATACAGATTTGCAAATATTTTCCCCCAGTTAGTAGGTTGTCTTTTCATTTTGTTGATGGTTTCCTTTACAATGCAGAAGCATTTTAATCTGATGCGGCTCTACTTGTTTATTTTTGTTTTTGTTGCTTTTGCTTTTGGTATCAGATTCAAAAAATCATCACCAAAACCTATGTCAGTGAGCTTATGGCTTAAGTTTTCGTCTAGATTTTTATAGTTTCAAGTCATACGTTCAAGTCTTTAACCCATTTTTGAGTTAATTTTTGTGTATAGTGTAACATAGTGGTCCAGTTTTATATTATCTTGATAATGAACACTCTTCCAGAATTCAGTTAAATGAGAGGAAAAAAACAAATAAAGTAGTAACATTTACTGAAATTTTATGGATCCTTAAGGTTTAGGTAAAAAAATCCCTTAAGATATGAAGAGAAGACAGGAGGCTTGAATTTTACACAAAGGTGGATGTCTTGACCCATTCCTTTAGAAGACCAAATTTGACCTGAAGCTCCTGTCCATAGAAATATACATATTTGCCATGATTCAAAATCAGATCAATTATTAATTATACTCACCATTTTGTTTGAAATCATCAGGAAGAGAGCTAAGTATGTGGAAGCAAGGATGCAATATTAGAGATAGCTCTTTTAAGATCTATCATAATTGAGAAATTGTCAATATAGTAAAATAATATCAAACAGCTATGTAATGTCTTATTAATAATAGTGAACCCAATAATACTTAACTTTTATACAATGAATTATAAAAGAAGTTGAGTGTAGGTGAAATCTTTTAGAATCATAATGTCCAGGCTGGAGTTTATCAGGTTATGTGGTGATAAAAAACAAAAATACCAAAGGATGCAATAACAATGTCATGATCAGGAACCTAGACTCTGGGTTCAAATTAGATTGTCTGGGTTCAAATTCAGGTTTTATTTTTTAATAACACTATGATCTTGGGTGTTTTACTTTACCTACCTATGTTTCAGTTTCCTCATCTGTAGAGATTATTATATCAGCCTCACAGAGTTATTGTGAAGATTAACTAAGTTAATGTAACATGTACAAAGCATTTGAAATAGTGTTTGGAACATTGTAAGTATGACATGATAATAATAATATAATAATAATAATAATAATGTATTATTATTGTTATTATTTGATGTACCTAAGCCCTGGAAATAATAAAATACATTACAAATAAGTTCTATTGCTCTTATTTTTGGTAAAACCAAATTTGCTTTCTCCATGTGAAATAGAACTTTTGTGTTTATTCTAGTCAGGTGCCTGAAACAAACAAAATATTTTATTAACTGTAAAGATGCTTTTAGTAAGAATTGGACAAATATTATGAGTTCTCCACCTAGGTATCAAGCTTCCAGATTTAGTTGCACCCCAAGACCAATCAATAAGAACATTTCACAGACCATATTTTATGATCAATTAAAGAAACCAATTAGTGTAACCGTTCTTTGCTTTGAATTATTTATATCTTCCTAAATAGCTACATGAGGTCTATGTAATTTTGAGTATTTTTATTTAACATTGCTCTCAGACATGATAAGGAACTAAAAGGACAAGGAAAACTTTATCCTTCAGTGGTTCTGCACAGATACCTGCAAGATGCCTAGTGTCAAACGCACTAGAAGCTTTTCTCTAAGGACAAAGGATTGTGTGGCTGGAGCAAAAGCTGATTAATCTCATCTCTCCTGATAAAATTTCTCTCTCCTCTGTTCTGATGAAGGGAGAGAAGGATTATTTGCAGCTTCATAATATTTGGTGCAAAACCCATAGTCTTCTGAAGCAACTTCAAGGTACCTCCTTGTCTTCCATGTGGCTCTTTATAGAAGTTGATAACCAATTTTTCCTAAGTTATCAAAATCCAACTCTGTCTTGATACTCACGAATTATCCATATATACCATCCCCACCTTTATCTCCACCCCCCATGTCCTCTAGGTCAGATCTTAGAGATAGGAAAGGAAACTCTGGTAAAATTAATAATTATTGGCATTATTCTTCTTTAAAACACACTATGAGAATCCAACTCCTGGTGACCTAGTCAATAAACAGCTGTACTTGTTTAAATTAAGACATATATTCTCTCTTTATATTATTATATTGTAGGGAAAATACATGAAGTATTGGGACACTGTTGCCCTTGATACAGATGATTTACAACAGAAAATCAGAGTGTTAATTTATGGTCCCTCACTTAGGATGTTAAGAAGCAAAACATCTTTACCAGTCATGAGCCTTCTGCATTTCAGGTTTAACAGATGGATTTGGTATCAATAAAACAGAGTCTGCATCCATTGGAGCAAGGCAAAGACAGTACATACACTGAGGCAGGGCCACAGAAATTACACCTCTCATATTTGCAAGGAAAAATAAAACAACCAAATAAGCAATGTAAACTAAACGACTTCCTGAAATGGAAGTTGAGAATGCACACAGTTGATTCAATGGCCCTTGACACACATTTCTTTGTTTGCCTGATTAGCATAAATAACATCAATATATGTTAGATATTTTCCAGAGAATTTTGTCTCCATCTCTGTGGAAGGGATGAATGAGAAATTTCAGAGGCATCTGTGGGAGACAGGGTCCTAGTATTTCTTGTTTTCTTGCCCCTGGTAGATAATAGGGTGTGTTTTCATTCTGAAATTGCCAGTAGCTTGGAGGGAGACTAGGGGATGCAGAGAAGAAAGTGGTCCTCATGATAAACGCAGTTACACATCATGTATGTTGCCAGTTAGAGAAAGAGTTAAAATTTCAGCAGACTAATATTTTTCTTTTCTGCTATCCCCCTTGATAATGCTTCAAAGTTTCCCTTATCTGAGTGTCATAAAGTCGTACAAACCTAGAGTGTTACAAATCTCCCCACCCCTGCTGACCACAAATTCTTAGAAAAGATCTTAGGTTATATTCCTGTATAAAAGGAAGACTATAACTTTGTTGTGTCAAGGAATTGAAGAATTTAAAGCTTTCTGCTTTCAATTGTACTTCTCTTCTTTCCGAAGTCAGTTCTTAGTAAACCATCAGGTCATCTTAAAAATCTGGGTCCATATTTTCCAACGTAGCTCAAAATATTTATAAAAGTAGTTGATGTTTTCAAACAGTTTAAGACAGAAAAATTGTACTCTGAATACCTAATCTTTTTATGTTTTATCTTTTAGTTGCATAGATAGGTTTTCAGTTAAGTCTATCTTTTTGTGAGCTAAGTATTAATAATGGTTTATATGCCCTTAAATATTTCTTATTATTTAATTTTAATGCCATTTTTGAGCAAGTTATTTTCTTCCAAAGTAAGCTGAGTTCCCAATAAGAATATCAGCTAGAGAGCTTACACTGGCTTCTTTTTGTGTCAACTTTCCCACTGAAGGGGAAGTCTTACTTGATAGTACATTCTAGATAGAAAGAAGTTCTCAGTGCTCATATTTCAACATTTGGGGTTTGCTGAATTGTCACTCCCACCTTTCTCCATACTTTCCTTTTGAGTATTAAGAACTAAAATTATAAGTAATTATGAGCTTATTGCAAGCCATAGAGAATCCTGGTGATTCCTGATATTTACCAACAGCTACAGTGTGGGCCATGGGAAGAGATTTGCAAAGCAGCACTTTGATCAACAGTCACAACAGAGATGGAGGGGTTGTCTCTACAACATATGGTCAGGAGTCAACTTCTTTATAGGTGGTTCTAAACACCTCGGTTCCTTTTTTACCATTGTTATGAGAAACAAAGTTCACTTCAAGAGGTCCCCATTACTCTAGTTTAGAGCATTCTAATGTGAAGGCCTATAGGCACATGAAAAGATGCTCAACATCTCTAATTATTGGAGCTATGCAAATCAAAACTACAATGAGGTATCTCCTCACACTGGCCAGAATGGCCATCATCAAAAAATCTACAAAATGCTGGAGAGGGAGTGGAGAAGAAGGAACCCTCCTACACTGTTAGTGGGAATGTAAATTGATACAGCCACTATGGAGAACAGCATGGAGGTTCCTTAAAAAACTACAAATAGAGCTACCATATGATCCAGTAATCCCACTCCTGGGCATATATCTGGAGAACACTATAATTCAAAAAGATACATGCACCACAATGTTCATTGCAGCACTATTTACAATAACCAGGTCATGGAAGCAATCTAAATGTTCATCAACAGAGGAATGGATAAAGAAGATGTGGTACATATATACAGTGGAATATTACTCATCCATAAAAAAGAATCAAATAATACCATTTGGGGCAACTTTGATGGACCTAGAGATTGTCATACTGAGTGAAGTAAGTCAGACAGAGAAAGACAAATATCATATGATATAACTTATATATGGAATCTAAAAAAATTGTAAAAATAAACTTATTTACAAAACAGAAATAGAGTCATAGATGTAGAAAACAAACTTATGGTTATCGGGGGGGGATGGGGGGAGAGGTTTAAATTGGGATATTGGGATTGACATATACACTACTATATATAAAATAGACAACCAATAAGGACCTACTATATAGCACAGGGAACTCTACTCAATACTCTGTAATGACCTATACAGTAAAAGAATCTAAAAAAGAGTGGATATATGTATATGTATAACTGATTCACTTTCCTGTACAGCAGAAACTAACACAACATTGTAAACCAACTATACACCAATAAAAATTAATTTTAAAAAATAAATAAATAAAATTAAAATAAAATAAAGTGGAGGCCTCCCATGTCTGTTCCAGGAGCTCTGCTGGTGAAGGGACTCTTCTGGTGAAAAATCTGCCAATTTATAGAAAATACAGGATTCTAGCAGAGTGGGAACATGGCAAAAGAAGGGTCAGAGAAGTTATGCTTACTGTTAGAGAAGAAAGCTAGAAGGTGTAAAGCACATCCTTTACTACCTTGATGTAAAATTACAGTACACATGTTGAATACAAGTCACAAAATATCCTGAGCACAAAATGGCTTGATGATGATGGTTGAACTAATTAATTCATAGATGCCAGGTCTCTTTAACTGATTTCTGGGTTTGACAATCTATTTTTCAGAAGGTTGAGTCCACGAAATACAATAGTGGTTGATAGCTCAGAGCTTGATCCTGAGCTAGACTTTTTTGGTGAGTGAACCTTGGGCAAGTACCTCACCTCTCTTGACCCTCTGTTCCTTCTTCATAGAACTGCTATCTGTGAATACTTCAATATATGTGAGTACCTTAAAAGAGTGTCTGGCATAGAGCAGATGTTCAAAAACAATGTTATTGTATTAAACTACATAAATCTCATTGTGCTTAGCACTTCTGCAACTCTTCATTATGATTTTTCTCCATGTTTCTTATTAGCCATTTTTCCAGTCTCTTCTCTCCATAGCAAATAAGCTGAATCCCTAAATTTTTCTATAGTTTCTAACAATTTTAACTGCAGAGCAACTGCAGGCTTCTGTAAATGTTTCCTCTTCAGTCTTCCACTACATCCTCCTCTTTTTCTAATCCTGTATTTTCTACAAGTTGGCAGATTTTTCACCAGAAGTTTCCCTTCACCAGCAAAGCTCCTGGAGCAGAAATGGGAGTCCAATACCTTGGAATGTTCTAAACTAGAGTGATGGGGATCTCCATTTGTTTTCAGCCTGTGATACTTTAGGTGACCATTTTTACTTCAAGGTTTTGAAAATTTTGTGTCTGCATATCAGTTTCACTTTTGAGGAGCATTTATAAGTCACACGCCAGAAGAATTTAGTAAATAGGAATACCCCATGCATGTTATGATTTGGAATTTAAATTCTAATTACGTCATCTTATTTTTAGATTTCTCTCCCAAATTATCCATTCTACAGAAGGAAAGGAGAACTCATTTTCAAAGTTTAAACTCCATTTAGAAATTGTGGATTTAGCTTTTTGGATCAAGGCTGAACTAATTGATTTGTGTGAACATTTGCCTTTAGTAAATTTCACTTTCAATTAATTTTAAAAGATTTTATTTCAAGAAATTTCTAGACGTCAAAGAACTTAAAAAATTGATCATTAAAGTCCTTCAAAACCTTATGCACTTAGTGTAAATGGAAGTCTACATGATAGCTTTAAAGAAAAATACTTAATGAAGTGCATTTTGGATTTTATATTGAACCGTTAAGTCAATAGAGTTTGATCCCTGACAGATGCACTTGTGGCAGGATTTGCCAACTCTGATTTAAAAACATCTCATCCTCAAAGAAGTAATCAGAGTTTAATCTTTTCTGTTTCTAGCTCCTCATATCAGAACTGATTTGTGTCCACTGGGAGGACACATTGACCTTCTAGCTGTAATCCAGTTGCATGGAGCTGCTCTAAAGGAGGGGAAAGCATCTTTCCCTTCTCATGATTTCTTGTGTAATAAATACAGTCCTTATAATTTGTTGAATCTTATGTTTGATCTATGAAAGAAACTGCTTGGTTATTGATTACTTTGTAGAATATTCTGTATCAATCAACTCACAAACCATTTTGCTTCCAGTACTTAAATGTGAGAGATAAATTGTATTTTTCTATATAATCCTTATTTTGCTTATTAAGGCATATTTGGGACAGAAGAAGAAGAGGAGGAGGAGGAGGATGAATTGGAGGAGAAGGATAAGGAGAAAAAAAAAAAAAGACTTTCTCCAGTATACACTATACACTAAATGTTCCTTTTTCTTCCGCACTCTCATATTTTCCCATTTTCTTTATTGTACATTTATTTCAACTGCTTCACACGACAGACCTGTGGGACATTTTAAAATGAGAATAAATAAATAAATAAACAGAAACAAGCAATTTAAAAATAGTTTCCATAGATTTGTCAAAGGACAAGTTTTGCAAATGTCTCATAAATATGTCCCTTATTTTCAGAAAACACCAGCTGAGAAACATAGATTTAAAACTCTCTGGAGAATTTGGTTATTTCTGTGCCCTGTAGGTGATAGGTTCTGCTTTTTAAAAAATATAACAGAATTTAGAATTATTGGTTATTTTTTATTGCATTCTTTTTTATCTCTTTAGTGAAGCTACTTCATGTTTCAATGTCATCACCTTATCTGATAATTTGAAAAATGTAACAGACTATTCATGAATGTCATAAAGATGCTGTTGAAATCAGTGCTAAATTGAGACAGTACAATAATATTCCTACAGAATGTTGCTTTGAAGCCCAGTATTAATACATACATATATATATGCACACATATATACAATATAGTTATATATATATATAATATATACATATTCCTCAGTTGCAGGTGAGCATGACAGAAGATTCAGTGTCAGAATATAGTATTGTCTGATCTATTTCACCCATATCCACATGTGTGTACATATGTGTATGTGTGTGAAGAAGACAGTTATTGTTTTGACCTTTGTTGGTTCATATGAAATTTTGCTATTTTGTTTTTATTGTAGCAAAGGTTTACTATTAGTCATAGGATTTATTGTTCAAGCAAATCAAAATACTAAATATGTATCAGGATATGTCTGCCTGGAAAATATTATAATGTGTGCTCATTTGATTGTAATCCTTGAGAGTAAGAGCCTTACCTTATTCACCATTACCTTATTCACCACTATTTCTAGTAATCGGCACAGGGCCTGATACATAGAAATGCATTTGTTAAATGTGTGGATGAATGGATTCAGTAGTGATATAAGTAAGAGTTTGCATACACACTGTGACCTATGGCTGAATGAAGTTCATCTTATATTTTTCAAAAATTTGAGCCAACTTTTAAAAATCAAAAAAATGTACAAAATATTAAAAGTTCCAATTTATTTATTAAACTTTATTTATTTATCTATTTATTTATTTATTTGTTAATAAAAAGATCTGGCAATATGAGCCCTGTATCCTTATAAAGGACCAGTTGGGTGGAGCTGAGAAAGGACTGCTTCCTTGAATGGGGTGGCACATTCTGCAAGTCACAACAGCTCCTTCTACTGTTACAATGTACACATACTGCAGTCACACTGGGCTGATTCACTAACTTATCACCCTGACCATCAGAGACATTTGGATTTGTAACCCCTTGTATAAATGCACTAAAATATACTCATCCGACAGCACAGTAGTAAAGGAACATAGACTAACATATTTGATTATACAGATTAGATTTCATACATTATAGATGAAAGAATAGCCTTAAAAAGACTGATAGTTAAGTGTGACCCTTTTCACTGGGTAGGGTTGGAACAGAGTTACCTCTGCAAGCATTTCCAGGCATGGGGATTTGGACAAAACTATTCAATAAACACTAGACTGGGGACACATAGTCTTTCACTTAGAAAGGTAACAGAAGAAAAGGAAGAATACTTGCCTTCAGTCAGATTGAGAAAGTCCATAATTGTCCATTTTAGGAAATGAGAATTCAACACTTCAAGTATTGGATGAACTGTTAACATTTAGGAATAGGAGAAGGTACCAAAATAGAAATGTTTGGTTAAAAAATTCAGACATAGATACAAATTACTCTTGTGGCAGTTTGGCAATAGAAAAGGAGATGAACATGATGTATACTCAAAAATAATGTTAAACAATTAAGCCATAATTTTGTTCTCATTTTTAATAATTAACATGGTAGACAACTATACTTCTTCTTATAAGTAGAGAAATAGTCTATAAGTCCTAGTAATGTGTTCTGAAAACAGTACTATAAGTTTTCTATATAAATAACAACTAAAAAAGGTAAAAATAAACTAAGGGATTTTTTTCCTAAATACATATAATCAGCATTTAGTGTTATTAAAATCTCATGTGTTAGCTCTAATTTATGGATTTATTCTGCACTTTGGGGAGCATGGAAGAAGTCTAAAGGATTAATGTGAGTTATTTAATGTCTATGTAGGTTAAAATGGTTTCTGCATTTGTCTCTTTCTACCTGTTTGATTTTCTACTTGACAAAAAAACGAAGATGCTCATTTTGATGGTACTCTTCTTTAAGTGCTAAGTATGGATGATTTAATATTATGTTCCATTGCTCACATTTATTATTATGCTGGATGAAAAGAGTATGTAGTCAGATAGTATTAAATGTAGTTTACCTTGAAGATATTACTAATAAGTAAGTCCACTCTTCTTCCAGGGAAAGTATCAATCTTAGGTAATGGTAAAGTTGTGTTTTAGTAAAACTTGTGGGGAAAAACACTTAGAAGTGCATTAGTATCTCAATCATATCTCTATGGCAAACTACTCAACGTACATTTTATTTAATGTTGCCTTATAGTGGTCAATGGTTTGTACCCTTATTTTTATTATTGAGGTATAATTGACATGTAAAATTATATTAGTTTCAGGTGTGCAACATAATGATTCAATATTTGTATACACTGTGAAATGGTCAACACAATAAGTCGAGTTACCATCTGTCACCATACATAGTTACAAAAATTCTTTTTATTTTGTTTTTTTTTCTTTTTTCTTGAGATGAGAACTTTGTATGGAACCGCAAAATATCAAAAGCAATCTTAGGAAAGAAGAACAAACCTGGAAGCATCATGGTGCCTGATTTCAAACTATATCACAAATCTATAGTAATCAAGTCAGTACAGTATTGGCATAAAAACAAACACATAGTTCGATGGAACAGAATAGAGAACCCAGAAATAAGCCCATGTGTATATGGTCAATTAATTTTCAACCAAGGAGCCAAGAATATACAATGGGGAAAGGACAGTCTTTTAAATAAATGGTTTGGAAAAACTGGACAGACACATGCAAAAGAATGAAACTAGACCTAGACTACTGTCTTACACCATATGCAAAAACTAACTCACAATGAGACCAGAAACCACAAAACTCCTACAAAACTCCTAGAATGGAACACAGGCAGTCCTTGACATTGGTCTTGGTGAAGACTGAAAGCAAAGGCAACAAAAGCAAAAATAAACAAATGGGACTACATTGAACTAAAAAGCTTCTGCACGGCAAAGATCTGTATCTTTTCCCTGAGACTTGAACAGTCTCTTATGCTCAAGTAGAGTCCGTAAGCTTCAGAAGTCACATCCTTGAATCCTGACGTTAATATCATACAGTATTACTACCATTATCATCTCTGCATCCTCCCCTCTTTCCAGACCTTCCCCAGTTTAATCTTTTAATCTTTTTTTAATTTGTTTCCATCTGCAATTTTCTATAAATCCAAAATAAGCATAAGTAGAGAACTTTATTCAGAAGATACTTAGGAAATTACTTTGGATAAAGATGCTTAAAGGAATAGATTGAAACAAGTTATTTAAGAAAATTACCCCATACTACTTATTTTAAAGTATTTAATCTTTAAGAGAAAATAAATGATTATAAATCAATATCTGATTTTAATAGGAAATATTAAAACCAGAAATCTTTATCAAGTTAAAACAATTAAAATCAATGTAATTTAGACCCATGCATTACATAATCTGTTAATCTACTTTGAAGTAACCATTTTATAACTTATGGCCTTTATAATATCCAGAAGAGTTGACTTACATAAAAACAGTTAAGAAAACTTGAAATATACACTTTTATTAAGTTACTAGAGGAAAGAGAATTTGGGCTTCCAGTACCAGAATTTATTTTAGAAGGTATGTGCCACTTGGAGATTTATCATGTAAAGGTGTTTAACAAAGATTTCACATCAACTACTCTGACAAAATAATAGAACTCTATTAAAAGAGTTATATATTAATCATCTAAGTTTAAAATCCAATTCTTATCTAGACCAATAAACTGCTGTGTTGTAAAGCAGACAATTCTTCAACACTTTTTATGTCCTGATTAATTCTTAAAATATACCAGATTAAATGCTTCCTCAAAGACTTGGAAAGGAAAGAAATGGTAACATGGCTACTTTTCACAAACTTTAAAATAAGTTCAAAGGGCAGTCTGATAACATAATGGATTCCTATTTGAAAACATGTCATAAAAATGGTCTTGAATCTGCTAAACTTCTCTTAAGATAATATCTATGAAGCAAAGCCAATTTGATTTATTCAGTAAAAATGCATTCAAATTGTAGGGAAACATTTACTAAAGAAATCATCTTAAAGACACATATATAGGGCTTCCCTGGTGGCGCAGGGGTTGAGAGTCCGCCTGCCGATGCAGGGGACACGGGTTTGTGCCCCGGTCCAGGAAGATCCATGGAGCAGCTGGGCCCGTGAGCCATGGTCGTTGAGCCTGGGTGTCCGGAGCCTGTGCTCCACAATAGGAGGGGCCACAACAGTGAGAGGCCTGTGTACCACAAAAAAAAAAAAAGACACATATATAAATACTTAGTAAAAAATGAAAAAAAAATATAAATCAATAAAATGTTTTTGACCTCTTTATAAACTTCTTTGAACAATTATGAGAATATTATGTAACATTGTTTTAATGTCTATCAATATATACAGAATACTATGGAGAATTTTATACATATACTGACTATTCAGGTTTTCAAAATTACAGTTGTTTCTTTTTGTTCCTTAATGTAGAAAGATAACTGTTTTTATTTTCTATTCTTTGTTAAATGGCCTTTATTGTTTTAAATCATAATCTCCCCTTAAAATAAATGTCAAAGACTTTCCAGGAAATTATCTCCAAAAGAAAAATCTGAGTATTGAACAGTAGATTTCCATCTCTAGCATTTCTTTATATAATTTGCTAAACATCTATCAAAACTTTTATGGGTGCTCATAAGACAACAAAATAATGCCATTTAGGGCAAAGGGGGAAGCATTTAGATAGGGCTGTTTATGTGTCTTCTTTTCATAAATGGTAAGGTGTAAATGATAAAAGTTATCAGGTGTAAAGCATTGATAGTAAATGAGGTTTTCACGAGGAACTTCTCTCTACTTTTGAAAGAACTGTTATGTAGTTGTCAGAAAATACACTTTATGGGGTGTGAATAGGGTAAACAAAAATAAACAACAGGATAAAGGTAGAAAAAACAAGAATGACTCTTACAAGAAGTGAGAAAAATAATAAAGAGGAAGTCAAGAAAGACCACAGATTGAAAAGAGAGAGAGAGAGAAAGAAAAGAAATAAATAATACACTCTACACAAAATAAATGAGAATGAGTCACTAATAGAAATTAGGACACCTAGGATACTTTATAATATCTAAAATATCTAATATCTAAAAGAGAGGGTGGCAGAGAATTAGAAAAATAAAAAACAGCCATGCAAGAAATACTAAGAACAAAAGAGAAAATTAAGAAGCGATTTTGAAAAAAATAATTATGAGAGGGTGCAATGTTTATAAGATAGGAGAATATGGGTATCTATGACAATGATAGCAGGATTAATGAATAGAACTCATAGGAGGTTTGGCAGGATATTTTTGGGAAAATACATATGAGAGAGTGAAAATGGGCACAACTGATTAATTTGTCCAAAGCCTGGGCAAATCCTGCCAGCAAGCTAAGACTGCAAATGTTGAAGAAAACAAAACAAAACAAAAAAGCCAACAAACCAAAAAAACAGAAAACAAAAAAATACAAGAAGAGAAAAGCAGAACAGGAAAATATGCATGTGACAATGATGTTATGGGACTTGCATAGATTAACATATTTACTATCTGACTCTACAGAAAACGTCAATCCCTGGTCTTGCAGATGAAGGAAATAGTGCTAAAAGTGGGCAAGAAACAAAATAAGGTTCTCATGACATTATTGCAGTTTACGAGTGGTCAGATAATGATGACATGTCTGTTTCTCAAGTGATGATTTTGCCTTCTGAGTGAACGTAAAACTGGCTAAATTTTGTCTTTTTAAAAGGCAACAGAACATGACTAGTATGTCTATAGATAGTAGAAAGCAAAGTTTTTGCTTGTGAACAAGGCTATGCTCAAAAACTTCCATTAGATAAAAACACATGCTCATGGAAATGAATTTTTTAAATCAGCAAACTGTAATCAAATTACCACCCACCCCTCCATAAATCCCTGGGCATTAGTAAGAAGTTTCTTTGGCTAGTATTCTTTCTTTTAGTTTTTAAATTTTAACTACAGGAATCTATTATATGGTCCATTGTACTGGAAAATCACTGAACTCTATCATACTGTATAGGGCATTTAACTGTTCTGAAGAATACAAATCTCTATATAAAATCAACTTCAGGGCTTCCCTGGTGGTGCAGTGGTTGAGAGTCCACCTGCTGATGCAGGGGACATGGGTTTGTGCCCCGGTTCAGGAAGATCCCACATGCCGTGGAGCGGTGAGCCATGGCCGCTGGGCCTGCACGTCTGGAGCCTGTGTTCCGCAACGGGAGAGGCCACAACAGTGAGAGGCCCTAGTACTGCAAAAAAAAAAAAAAATCAACTTCAAAAATCCCCACATGGACAAGTGTGTAATACAATCTCTAAAAGCAAAGAGCTAATTCTCTGTGATCACATTTCATTTCTCTTTATAAAGTTGGTTATACTTGCTTTGTATAATCAAGCACTGATAAATCCTATATATTTTTCATGAATGGTCCAACTTTGAAAACCAGCCTAAGAAGTTTGGGTCAGGGCAGTGGTGTGTTTATGTTTTTAAAAGCCCTGATTTGTAATGTTTCTGAGTTCAATGGTCCCACCATGATTGATTTCAAGTTCCCAACATGGTGATGCTGAACATGAACTTGAGAGATGTGCACAGTTGCTCTTGGAAGCCAAAGGAACCAGCCCCATACAGAGCTAGTTTAGAGTCTTAATACTTTTTAAGCATTTATTTCAAAAGTCTGATACTGCTCCTAGAAAGTAGTGGCCTGGTCATCTTTTTTGGAGGAAGAGAGTGGTTTCTCTACAGAGGCTATTTGCCCCACCATGATACAGGCTTGAGGTTAACTACATTATATGGAGAAATAAGATTAAAATGTGTAATAGTTTCCAAAAGAAATTTCAGTTTTCTGTGATACTAGATTGAGAGTTGAACTTCAAACACAAATAGCAACCTTACCACTGGTCTTTCAGACCCTGACAAATGTGATCATTGCACCTCGTTATCAGTTCTTGTAAAGCTTCTCTTTGATCTGAACGAATATGCTCATCATAAATATGGATTTTGTGTGTTTCATAAATATTCAATATTAAATTGAATATTTCACAATACTTAGACTAAATTTCACATGTAGCAGAGGAACAACTTCAGAGTGACAAAAGGTTACAATGAGTTTAAGTTTTCTTATGATATAAAAATAGATTACAGTCACTATTTTACAGAAGAATATGCTACTGAAATTTGAGCAGTTTAAATTGCCTGTGTTCAAATAAGAACAGAAAATGATAGTAACACAGATATTGATATACATTTCAGGTAACTTTTTGGAAATCAAAAATCATAAGAGAAAAGTGAGCAAATCCTTAGTCTAAACAGCTGAGCTGGTTGCTGTTTTAGTTTTAGGTACATAAGATTTCTTGTGCAGAAATCATGTAATATGAAATTTCTATAATTAAATGTCATAAATGAAAACAATTGAAGCATTGGATGGCATATGTATAATAGTGATTTCAAATTATCTTAGTAAAACATGAAATCTTTTATCAATATCACATTATTGTGCACATCATAAACTTTTACATCCAATGAGAGAAATTAAAGACATAGTTTTTACGTCCAGTGATGAAAAATATATTTGACAAAGGACTATTACAGTTGTATGGAACAACAAAAATACAAAAAAAACCTACAAAAACACACTGTATATTGCCGATATCCAAACAGCAGCTCTACCACTTAGGAGTACATATACATAATCCATGTATACTAAGAAAAAATACAAATTGGGTGCCTGATGAAGTACATAACAATTAAACCCAGGGATTTTATATATTAATTTGAAAGTTCTCCCTATCAGGCAAGCATTTTCAGGGATGTCAACAACTGCAAAATTATCATTAATATATATCCGAATGCTGATTTTGATGAATTGTCTCTATTTAACCTTATACTTCGCAAAAGCTGTGTTCTCTTTAAGGAGTCAAATTAGGAGATACATTACAGTTATAAAATGGGGTAATACTCTAAAAACATTGTTTTAAAAGCAAGCTGTTCAAGCTCAGCAACTAATTTGAAAGGATTATAGAACCATGCAATTAAATTCACAAGTGTCCAGAGCACCACATTCTGGAAAAGAGTCAAAAAAAACCAGTACCTCAAAAAGGTTATTCATTATTTTTATCAGATTGAATATCTCAGCTGACAAAATGAGCACTGATTTCAACAATGTTAAAATTATTATAAGGATGTTTCATTTTTCATATTACTTAACTCTACTGAAAAACATAAATGTTTGAAGCTCAGTATCTTTTTTTTTTCCATATTATTGAAAGTTTACTGTGTTCTTAATTAAAAGGAGCAAAAAAGAACCAGTGGATTTGATGGCCAACAGTTGACCAATTTAAAGGTTAATCTCTTTCAAAAACACCCTCACAGAAACACCCAGAATAATGTTTGACCAAATATCTGGACACCTCATGGCCCAATCAAGTTGACACATAAAATTAACTATCACAGGTATTATTTTAATATATTTCTAGATTCTATTTGCTAAAATTTTGTTAAGAACTTTTATGTATATGTTCATTGGCAATTGGTCTGGTTTTGTCTGTTTTTGGTAACAGCTGGCCTTATCAAGTGAATTGGGAATTGTTCTCTCCTCTTATGTATGAATCAGTATTATTTATGACTTAAATGTTGCGTAGAATTCACCAGTGAATCCATCCATGTCAGTACTCTTCTTTGAAAGTTTTTAACTACAAATTTAACTTTCTAAATTCCTTTAAGGTTATTCAAGTTACCTATGTTTTGCATCTGCTTTGCTAGTGTATTTCAAGGAATATATCCATTTCATCTAACTTGCTGAATTTATTGGCAGAGTCTGTATTAGTCCTGGACCTTCTTGAAGCAGACATGGAGACCGGATGAAACACGCAAGGCAGTACTGGGGAAATGTCTGTGTGAGAAAATGTGGAAGGAACTGAAAGAGCTTGGTATCTTCTGTTTCCCACTTTTTAGAATTCAGCTGCTATGTAAAAATGTGGCTGTCTTGAAACAGTCATGCTAGAAGAAGTCCAGCCACATGGAGAGTCCTTGGAAGATGAGATGTCATGTGGATAAAGAAAGAAGCCAAGGAGCCTAAGACACCAGACATGTGAGTAGGTGACACCAACTCGAAAGTGGGTCCTCTATAATGAAAATGACAGTGACACCATATAGCTAAGCCCTTCCTGAATTCTTACTCACACAAAGTGATCAAAATAAATTGTTCTTTTGGAATAACTAGTTAAACACCAGTAGATAACTGAAATAGGGGAAACTGAAGAATAAGAGAAATTTACAGCCCATCTGTCAAGAAACCAAGCAAATCTAGCTTCTGAAATTAGAGTGTAAAGGGGAAGCTAGTAGAAAATTCTACAAGAAGCTGTCAACTCTTTGGGTCACATTAAATATCTGGTGATGGGCTTGGCATCATATCTGGTCACCAGAGCTACCAGTCAGAAAAAAAAGAGCTGGTCGCAAAGCCTAGGGGAATAAGGACAAGCACTTATGTGTCTGCCTATGACCACATCTAACTGTGGTGACCTTCAGAAAGCAATGGCTGTGGGTTTACTTCTGCTTCTCAAATTTTGCAAAAATTTCCCTTTTGGCCAACTCTAACAGGAAATCACACAAGGAAGAGGCTACTGGCAAATACTGTAAAAAATTAATAATGGTAAAATTCAGCACTCATAGAAGTTTTAGAATCATCTTATTGAGTTCCATGAAAAACCTGGCTGGAATTTTTGTTGGAATTATATTCAATCTAAAGATATGTTTGGGAAGACTGGCTAGTTTTATTATTTTAAATCTTCTTGCCCATGAACATGGTAATATACTTTTCTTTACTGCTCAGTACTTAGAGTGGCAATGACATCTGAGGATTCTAGTGTTTCTTCATTTCAAAACTAAGAAACAAAACTGCTTTTTTTATTTTCAAGTCTATCCTCCTGGTCATTTCCTCCATTCTCTTTTTCTGGAATTTCTCTTGGTACCTCTTGGAAACTCTAAATTTATTCTCCATGATTTTGTTTTCAGTTGTTCAATAAATGTTTTTTATTTCATTGACAATTTTAAATTGATTTTTTTTATGTTGGTATGTATTTCTTTCATTCATACCTATCTATTTTCCTTCATATATTCTTGTTCACTCATAACACAATTTTTCCTTTATTGAGTATCCTAAATGCACTTACTTGAAAGTCTATGTCAATCTGTTCTCAGAAAATCAATTTTATCTTGGGTGGATTAATATTTTGATTCTTTATTTTGTTGGCTGTCATTCTTAGCAATAGATCTCTTTGCCTTCAAGATTATTCTGAGCCAGAGATTTTAGAATTTGTGTCCCTTTTCTTTCAGCTCTGCTTGACTTCCTATTTGGCCTCCAGCTATACTGTGGCATGGGTGATACGGAAAATCAAGTCAATTCATTGTTGGGAGACTCCTCCTTTGTCCTTCCACTTCCCTAAGCCCAAAGTATGTGATAAACTATACAGTATGTCCAGCCAATAGAAGGCTCATTTTCCTTCAATGTCCTCACAGGGGTAGCAGAGCACTCTCTAGAGCCTGACTTCAGGCTCTTGCTCTTGTCCCTGTCTTGAATGGAATGCTTGCCCTTGTCTTATATGGAATTCTTGCAAGGAACAGTAACTGTAGGGGCTTCATTCTCAACCACTACTATCTGTTTTTGATCTTAGAGCATGATGAGAATTGTGTAGATTCATCCCACCTCCTATTTCTGTGTATCTTATTGAAGACATCAAATGTGTCCTTCCTTTAATTGCAGCACTATTTACAATAGCCAGATCATGGAAGCAAGCTAAATGCTCATCAACAGACAAATGGATAAAGAAGATGTGGTGCATATGTACAATGGAATATTACTCAGCCATAAAAAGGAACGAAATTGGGTCATTTGTAGAGACATGTATAGACCTAGAGACTGTCATACAGAGTGAAGTAAGTCAGAAAGAGAAAAACAATATTATATATTAACGCATATATGTGGAATCTAGAAAAATGGTACAGATGAACCTGTTTGCAAGGCAGAAACAGAGACAGAGATGTAGAGAACAAATGTATGGACACCGAGGGGGGAAAGGGAGGGTGGGATGAATTGGGAGATTGGGATTGACATATATACACTAACTAATATATATATAACAGATAACTAATGAGAACCTGCTGTATAGCACAAGGAACTCTACTTCACTTTGCTGTACAGTAGAAACTAACACAACATTGTAAAACAACTATACCCCAATAAAAATAAATAAATAAATAAATACCCAATGTTTTCACTTGTTCTGCTATATTGTTTCTTAAGCTTCAACTTAGAATTACAAATATTTTGGTTCAAAGTTTTTGTCTTCGCTAATTATCAAGCAAAAGGGAGATTTGTCTATACTAATGTTTGCCAATAAGCAGAATGTGTGGTTTGCATTGACATTACTCTCCATTTGAATATGAATCTGTATTCATAACTCCCAGTGTCTAATAGGCTTTTATTTAATACGAACCCATTTGGCTGAAATGGTCTCTAATATAAATATTTGTAAAAGTGCACTCTTCAGACTGCATTGTTGATATCACTTTTTCCATCCCACTCCCACCAACAAGCCTTTGCTTTCCAGAGTGATAACTTCTATTCTGTTGCTGTCACCCTTTCCCTCCCAACATCTAATCCTTATTTCTGGCTTATATGATTACTAGAACATGCATTCTCCACATATGAAGAAAGGTACTACGGTGAGAGGACAGAAGAAATATTCTGGTTCACTCAGAACATAGCAGTTACAGAGCCATGGTTTACTGTCCAATTTTCTAATCCAAAGGAGAGACTGGGTGGGGGGGGCGGTTGGAGATTAGAATGCGTATGATACACTCTTGTGTTTTACATTCATTCCCATTACTCTTAATTAACCGAGTAATCTATTACCCTTAAGATAATTGAAATCCTTTCAAAATTCTGGCAATGGGTTAATTTACAGCCCTAGTTTGTGGTGTTGTTTGCAAGTGAGGAGGATATATTAAGAATAAGTTGGGATAGACTTCATGGATATATTAAGAATAAGTTGGGATAGAATATGCCAGTCACTACTAGCTATTTTATTTTATTTATTTACTACTCGTCATTTTAAAATGAAAGAGCTCACAGATCTAAAGCAGTGATGGACAAGGTCTGATGCTCAGTGATTCATGGTGTGAACAAGGTATTCTGCAGAGGGCATGTGTATATAGTACTATGAGGACAGTAAACCAGTAGCTTTGATGAGAAGAGAGGCCCCACTGAGCACTGCTATATACCTTCTTGACTTTCTGTTTCTCTGAGACTCCTTGATTCTCTTCTTCCTTAATTGAATTTCTATTTACTTAAACTGGTTCTTCTGACATCTTGTTACATATACTCCTTTGTGGGTACTGAAAACAATTTACAGCTGTACTACAAGAATTTCAGTTTTGTATATTTTTTATGTTTTGGTCTTTCATAGATGTTTGGCTTAACTGCTCAATCTTTCTCATTAATTTAACCAATGTGTTTTATGTTACATTAATGAAAGACTGGGATGAATTGATGATGTCTGTAAGAGAGTCAGTGTAGCTCATAAGTGTACATTTTGAGCTTATTTGTTTCTTTCCTTCTCTCTGACCTTCCAGTTAAACTTGAAATTTTGTATTCTGCTCCAGAATTCAACTGCCTCCCTTAACACTATTTTGTTTGTTTGTTTGTGGTTCGTGGGTCTCTCACTGTTGTGGCCTCTCCCATTGCGGAGCACAGGCTCCAGCCGCGCAGGCTCAGCGGCCATGGCTCAGGGGCCCAGCCACTCTGCAGCATGTGGGATCTTCCCGGACTGGGGCACGAACCCTTGTCCCCTGCATCGGCAGGCGGACTCTCAACCACTGCGCCACCAGGGAAGCCCCAACACTATTTTTTTAAATTTTATATCTATTCCTGACATAAGTGCAAAGCAAGCAATTTGCCATATTTCATAGAGAGCTGACATAACTTGAAGTCCTCCAAGAGCTGTCTTTATTTTGGCATTGGCTCAGATAAGAATCTATAGGGGCTGAAACACCGAATGCTTTCTGCAAATCTGCTGTCTTCTTTGTCACTTAAGAAAATAGCTTCTGGGACTTCCCTGGTGGCACAGTGGTTAAGAATCTGCCTGCCAATGTTGGGGACGCGGGTTTGAGCCCTGATCCGGGAATATCCCACATGCCATGGAGCAACTAAGCCTGTGCGCCACAACTACTGAGCCCGCATGCCACAACTACTGAGCCTGTGCTCTAGAGCCCTTGAGCCACAACTACAGAAGCCAACGTGCCTAGAGCCCGTGTTCTGCAAGAGAAGCCACAGCAATGAGAAGCCCACACAACGAAGAGTAGCCCCAGCTCGCCGCAACTAGCAGCAGCGAAGACCCAAGGCAGCCAAAAATAAATAAATTAATTAATTTAAAAAAAAAAGAAAATGGCTTCCTTTTTTTTAACTTAATGTCTTCTATTATCTTTTGTCCACTCAAACTTTTGTTCATTTAAAGTTTGTAAAGGAGAATTGAACATTAGCATTCATGGGGATGATGAAATCATCATGCCTTCTAGAGAAGGCTGTGATTTAGCTTGCTAGCTGAAACTGTGCAAGTTAAGCAGAGAGGTAAGTTAACCAGTCTTTCTGGCTATATTCTTTCTTTGCACTTTCACTACGTTTTAGAAAAATCTAAGTCCCCTCAAGCCCTATTGCCTAGGATAATATCTTACATAGCCAGGAAAGTTGGCTTTCAGTAATTGTAGGGGTGTTTTTAGTGAAGTGATTAAAAGAAGATTTTTTCCTTGAAATAGTTTCCATACATTTGAACTCAATGAAAAGTATAAAAAGCTTAAAGATGTGAGGTGTATCTAGTGAGTAAAAATAGATACAAATAACAAGAGGAGAGGGCAGGTCCCAACACAGAAAGGAAGAGTGTAGAATATAAAAGTGGGAATAAAATATCATAGTGTCAGGCTTCCCTGGTGGCACAATGGTTGAGAGTCTGCCTGCCCATGCAGGGGACACGGGTTCGTGCCCTGGTCCGGGAAGATCCCACATGCCGCAGAGCGGCTGGGCACATGAGCTATGGCCGCTGAGCCTGCACGTCTGGAGCCTGTGCTCCGCAACAGGAGAGGCCAGAACAGTGAGAGGCCCGCATACTGCAAAAAAATAAAAAGTAAAAAAATAAATAAAATAAAATAAATCATAGTGTCTTTTTCATGTTTATATAATGAGGTACTTCCAGTGCTGATAGGACAAACGTAGTACTCACTAACCCCAAGTAAGTGGATATTGATATTTTATTACTTCTGGTTTTAATTCCTATGTCATTCCCAACTGTGCCCAGAATTAGCATTTAAGCTCATTTTGAGAATTTCAAATGTGCATACATAGACTTAATGACTGGCATTCCTTCCTACCAGTGCTTCTGAGGAACAGCAACTGTGGAGACATAGAGATGCCAATTCTCTCCCTGCTTAAAATTCGTTTTGCCCACACTACCTACTCCCTGCCTTTCCCACGCTGGAACCATCTACTTCTAGAGACCCCAGCCCCAGCCCTTCATTCCATTTGACAGAGGGAAGGTGGTGAGGGGCAGAGGACGGGACCTCTTCCACCCTCCTCATTGACCTTTTCCAGTTATCTCTTCCCCCACCCAGCCAAAGGCACAGAGGCAGTACCACTTATCCTGATTGCATTTCAGTATCCCATCCACCTACCCTCAGCCCTGTGGTATTCTTATTTTAAAATCACTGAACACACAGAGAAGACACCTAGAATCCACTTTTTCTACTAAAATATAAATAAAATATACTTAGATTATATAGGTCGTTATAGCCTGCAGAGCCCCAGTCTTTTCTAAAGGTTTTGTGAGGAGGGAGAGAGGGGGAGAAAGAGAAAGAGAAAAAGAGAAACAGAGGAGAGAATTTTTTTGCCTATTTATCTTTTTGTAGTAATAGTAATAGTAGTAGCAGTTCTCACTGGATCTGATATTGGAGGCCTTTAGAAGTTAAAGGAAGGGAAGAAGAGAGGGAGAGAAAGAGAGAGAAAGAAAAGACAATAGAGTGAAAAGGTTCTCTGATTTATTTGAGCAAAAGACCAAGTTTCCTAAAGCTTTTGAATCCACCTCAGTCTCTCTCAGACTAGGGTTGCCAGATAAAATACAGAATACTCAGTTAAATTTGAAATTTAAGTAAAGAACAATTTTTTTTTCTAATCTAAGTGTGTCCCAAATATCTCTTTAGACTTAATCACACCAAAAAATTATGTGTCTTTTATCTGAAATTCAAGTTTAACTGGGCATCCTATTTTTTATTTGATAAATCTGTTGCCCCTACTCTAAGACTCCACCTCTATTGGAGTTACTGCCTTACCTAGGTCCAAGGCATAGTGACTGCTGTCTTGAGGAAGTTTTATGTCTTGGGTCCCATGCTTCCAGTTATTGTCCTGCTAAAAGGCTTATAAGGATAAACAGTGGCATAAGATTTCACATATATTATATAGTCTTAGATTTTTTTTGTTCCCTATGCATATCTTCTTTCTACTTCTTTGCCCTTCCCTCCACTTAGAATATATTATCTCAGGTTGTAAAGAAAATATGGGAGATCAAAGTAGTCAAAATCTTGGCTTCTGAAACCCTGATTGGCTCAAAGATTAAACAATTATTTTGAAAGAATACAGATACAAAATAAAAAAGTGTCTCCTGATTTTAGTTGCTGGAAAAGAGAGTTACAGGGAAATAAGACATTTATACTGACCCTGGGAGGTATCTCAACATCTTTGCATACCATTTCAGCAAAAGCAGATATGAACCTTAATGCATGAATTATGCAAATGTATGACTTTTTGCTATAATTCAATTTAATTTTATCTGGAGTCCCTATTCCACTGGGTTGGTTAAAATATAATCTCACCTAATTTAGGATAATTAATAATCATTTACTGTACGGTAGCGGATTTAATCTATGTTTAGTGATAATATATAGGTTATCAGCTGTATTGGCAGAATGAATGGAAACTAATCCCAAATTATCATTATCTATTGCCATGGGCCTCTACAGAGACATGCTAGGTTCCCATAGATCCCTTCTAGGCCCATCTCCCCCTGACCACAAGGCTGCCCATTCTCAACATCTGCTTGCATACTCTGAGACCTCAGGAGAATGTCTTTTCCTTTCAAGGCTATGCTAAAGTGCTCAGGGATCCTGAGGCTGGTTTGAACCGCTTGACTCAGGTAGTGCCCAGGCATCTTTAGTCTATTGCTCCAGAGC
This sequence comes from Monodon monoceros, assembly GCF_005190385.1. NCBI lineage: Eukaryota > Metazoa > Chordata > Mammalia > Artiodactyla > Monodontidae > Monodon > Monodon monoceros. Next base: position 14,815,542 of record NW_021703767.1, read on the forward strand.
CACACTGGGTCGGTGTTCTCCATAAAGTTTTCTGTCACCCCGGAAGCAAAGCAGAGTATTTTCTGTTCTTGGAATCTCAACTTCATCTGAGGGTCCTACAGAGCCTACAAGGTTCTGCCTTCTAGGGGGTGGTCAGGGGCAACACACCTTCTCAGGAACCCACAATCATTTAGCACTCTTCATTGCAAGATTGATTATGAGCCCCAGGAAACGATTCATGATGTCTGGAGATATTTTTTGGTTGGCAAAACCGGGCATGTGTTACTAGTTTCTAATGTGTAAGGCACGGGAAAACCCCCAGACCCCAGACACAGAGTTAAGCGTTCCAAACTTTCAAAAGTGCTGAGGTTGAGAAACTCTTCCTTAAAACTGTGTGAAATGATCACATAACACATAAATTTCTACATGACCCCTGTAATACTCTACTCATTGTTGAAGTTTACGATTGTAAACTTCAAGTGTGAGATATGATTATATGGACCAGATAGGTGATACCATTCCCAGTCAGAATCTAAAGGAAATAAATCCCTCTTAAAGGCATTTTACAAGTGTCATTTTGGTTGCAGTCGGAGTTCGCAAGTGCTCCACAGGCTACAACTGCTATTTTATTAAATAAGGTGATTACCGAAATAAAAGGAAGAAAATATGACAGTGAGATAAAACATATTTTAAAGGATGCGAGTTCACTGATGTTTGCTTTTAATGTATAGCACTGATTAGGTAGCTTTCTAGTAACATCTCAGTAATGATAGCATTAGGTGCCTCCACCTCTTAACTTAAATAAGTAATTGAAATATGCAAAGCAGACAGAAGTCTTCTGATGCTATGGTTCATTGATAACTACCATCTCACAAAACTTTCCCTTAAGTGTATTGTAAATCCTTCAGCCTTTTTTTTTTTAATTAATTAATTTATTTTTTGGCTGTGTTGGGTCTTCGTTTCTGTGCGAGGGCTTTCTCTAGTTGCAGCAAGCGGGGGCCACTCTTCATCACGGTCCGCGGGCCTCTTACTATCGCGGCCTCTCTTGTTGCGGAGCACAGGCTCCAGATGCACAGGCTCAGTAGTTGTGGCTCACGGGCCTAGTTGCTCCGTGGCATGTGGGATCTTCCCAGACCAGGGCTCGAACCCATGTCCCCTGCATTGGCAGGCAGATTCTCAACCACTGTGCCACCAAGGAAGGCCCTTCAGCCTTTAAGAAATTAAAGTGTCAACAAAGAAACCTGACCTTGAAAAAAACCTAATGCGAATTTCCTAACAATAAGATCTGTTACCAACATACACGCCCTCCTAACAAAAATAAATTTTTCCTTGCACATTCAAGATTTTATTATGTTGTGGAAAGACATTTAAATATTTTAGACCTTGTAAAGTTCCCTTCATAGACATTTACATTAATAAGAGCTGGAGGGCTTCCCTGGTGGCACAGTGGTTGAGAGTCCGCCTGCCGATGCAGGGGACACGGGTCCGTGCCCCGCTCCGGGAAGATCCCATATGTCGCAGAGCGGCTGGGCCCGTGAGCCATGGCCGCTGAGCCTGCGCGGCTGGAGCCTGTGCTCCGCAACGGGAGAGGCCACAGCAGTGAGGGGCCCGCGTTAAAAAGAGCTGGAGTTCACTTTAGGGAGAGTAATAAAGATGCGTCATTTCTACAAAAAAATTTAAGTTTTTCATACCTATAAATAAATGATAAACATTTACTTATTTTAAGAATCCTTTTGGAAAAAATATATAGTTTTCTCTCAAGGATGAATTAATTCAGTTTTGTAGACTCAGCTGTAAGCTTGTGAGTATTAGTTCTTTGGACAATCAGTTAGTTTCACTGTGCCTCAGTTTCCTTACTGGTTAAATAAAAGTGATGGCAACTGACTGTCTCCCAGGGATATTTCAAAAGGCGCTAAAACATTGTAAAGTGATTTAACAATACAGATGGCCATATAGCTTATTATTTAGTGATATGAGAGCAAAGATGGAAATTAGAATACTGTGAGCACTAACTCAACATAAAATCCTGACTGTGAGGTACAGAGAGAAGGTACACTCACCTCAGGGACATCGCCAAGGGTTTAGCCCGGAGGGCAACATGGAAGCAACAGTCCAACACGTGCCTGCCCAGCTAACACCCTCATTCTGAATAAATACTTTTCTTGCTGTGTATATTTGGCTCTCGGGGACAACCTGTCACATGCACTACTCCAGCTACTAAAGGCGACCCCAAATTAACATAAAGTAAAAATTGTATGCAAGTTCAAAGTAGTGCTTTTATTAGTCACCTCTCAAACCAGATTTTCATGTCTGAAGTCCCCCTACATAGGAATTCTAGAACCCACACTGATCCTCTAGCAACATAATTATCTAATTGAAGGAATACAAAGTAGTTGTATGGCTGTTAGTGTGTTCTTTGCACACTGGCTGGTAGGCCATGCTCTTTCAAGCCTCCTGCTTGGTACATGTCACTTCACCTCAGGACAGTGGAATGGCACATAGCATCACATTCATGCCTTTGTTGGAGAAAAAGGGAGGGAGATGGAACTATACTCTAAACTTTTACTCCATCTCACTACCTTTGTCAATGAGGGCTTAAGGCAGCTTGATCCTTGATAAGCAGCAAGGATCTACTGTACAGCACAGGGAACTCTATTCAGTATTTTGTAATAACCTATAAGCAAAGAAAATCTGAAAAATGAAAATATATATATATAAGATACACCGGAAACTAACACGATATTTTAAATCAACTATACTTCAATAAATAAATGAAGCCAAAAAAATGGCAGTTTGATCCTTGTCATTCCCACATCCTAGCCCACTCCAGCCCAACAAGAATAGTAGGAGAGTCAAGTTTCTTACAGAGTTTTCATAGCTTCCTCTTCTTTTAAGGGAAAGCAATTTGGTTATTTACTAAAATCAAAAGAATTAAATTCACAGTGAGAGAACAAATCATTTTTGTTCTTACTTGGCTGAAGGACAAAGCTTAGGACTGTTGTTTAAAATTCTATTGTATCCAATACATATGGCAATATGTTTGCTATGAAGGTGTGCATTCTTCAGTTGATGGCCCATATGGTTACAGACCCCAATAAAATAAGGGACTAAACTGGGAGTCATATACTTTAACTTACTACCCATTACACTACTCATTATGAATTCTTGTGGGTTGCCTAAAAATATAAACACCCTTACAGATAAAATTATTCCAATCCTGATGAATCCATTCACCCCAAGTTCAATGTGAAACACTGTACTGAATGTGGGAAAAATCCCAACAACCGGGGAAAGAAAAGGAGCTTTTATAACAAAAATACTGTTTTCGAGGCCAGAACAGTCACATTAATTATGCAACGAGTGCTACTTTGCTTCAATTACCTCAGCCTCTGCATTTGAAGAACCTTATTAAATAGTTATGTCTCTGTATATTTAAAGAAAGAGAGTTTTATTCATTTGATGAAGCTATTTTTATTGTATCGGATTGCAGTATCATAATTCTACATATTGTACTTAATCCTGTCACCTCCCTTCTCTTTCTTCCCCTCCCCAGCAAGGTGCACATGAAGAAGATGCATATTACTTCGGTCACACAAACTTGCCAAGCAAAGTATATATGAGAAATTTCTAGAGGGGAAAAAAAAAACAGTAGGGAGGAATCAGTGTAAAACTGCCAACTGCTCCCTGACAAAAGTTCCTCATAAGTACTTCAGCCTTCCTGTATTTGTTTAAAGCAACTCCAAATACCATCCAGACACGTTCCCCTTGTAGTATGAACTAATTTTAGCTGGCAAAGTAAAAGTCTCCATTCATCTCCAATTCTCATCAAGTAAGCAAGTTACCCCTTCCAGAGGAAGAAACTGAAGTTACTGTTCAATCTCCTTTGCTCCTTTGGTAGCTGTACAAAAACTAATTAGCTGCTTGCCTTGGAAGTTCTTTTCCTGAGAGAATCACCTTCAGGTCGCTATAAAGACAGTCACGCTAACGCACATTAATTGTACTAAAAGCAAAAACTGTTAGAGCCAAATGCAAAGCCTAGCTAACATTTGGCTTTTTGTGAACCACCAACAAATGGTGTTGTTTTGAAGTCTATTTATTACAATGTCACCAATTCCTTTGATGAGCTTCTCAAGATGTGAGTGTGAAACATTCCATGGCCTTTGGAACAGAAAGGAAACAATTAAAATGGAAGAGGAAGATGGCAGATCTTCCTTTGATCTTTCTTTGACCTTCCTTGGTGTAATCTGACAAAACAGTCCAGGGAGTTTTGTTAAAATTCGATGCCTCCTACAAAGAGGCCAACTGCATACATTTTACTATTTCATATAGGCAGACCTCATTTTCCTGCACTTCTCTTTATTGCACTTCATAAATATTGTGTTGTTTACAAATTGAAGGCTTCTGGCAACCCTGCCTTGAGCAAATCTATTGGCCCTATTTTTCCAATACCATTTGCTCACTTTGTGTCTCTGTGTCACATTTCTCACAATATCTTAAACTTTTTCATTATTATTGTATTTGTTACGGTGGTCTTTGATCAGTAATCTTTAAGAACACTATTGTAATTGGGGGAGGGGTGCCTTGAACCACACCCGTAATCACACCCATATAAGCTACAAAACTTAATTGATTAATACTGTGTGTGTACTAAGTACTCCTCTGGCAATTTCTCCATCTCTCTCCCTCTCCTTGGGTCTTCTTATTCCCTGATATGCAACTATATTGAAATTAGGCCTATAAATAACCGCACAACGGCCTCTAAATGTTGAAGTGAAAGGATCACACATCTTTTACTTTAAATCGAAAGCTAAACATGATTAAGCTTAGTGAAGAAGACAAGTCTAAAGCCAAGATAGGCTGACATCTAGACTTCTTGTGCCAAATAGTTAAGTTGTAGATGCAAAGGAAAAGTTCTTGAAGGAGATTAAAAGTGCTACTCTAGGGACCACAAAAATGGTAAGAAAGCAAAACAGCCTTTATTGCTGGTATGGAGAAAGTTTTAGTGCTCTGGATAGATCAAACCAGCCACAGCATTCCCTTAAGTTAAAGCCTAATTCAGAGCAAGGCCTGAACTCTCTTCAATTCTGTGAAGGCTGAGAGAGGTGAGGAAGCCTCAGAAGAAAAGTTTGAACTAGCAGATGTCGGTTCATGAGGTTTAAGGAAAGAAGTGATCTCCATAACATAGAAGTACAAGATGAAGCAGCAATGGTTGACATGGACACTCCAGTAAGTTATCCAGAAGATCTAGCTAAGATTTTTAATAAAGGTAGCTACACTAAACAACAGATCTTCCAGTGTAGATGAGACAGCCAGTATAAACTGGAAGAAGATGTTGTCAACTAGAACTTTCATAGCTGGAGAGGAGAAGTTATTGCCTGGCTTCAAAGCTTCAAAGGACACACTAACTCTCCCGTTAGGGTCTGTTTGGTCTGACTCAGCTGATGACTTTAAGTTGAAGCCAATGCTCATTTACCATTCTGAAAATCTTAGGACCCTTAAAAATATGCTAAATCTACTCAGCCCATGCTCTATAAATGAAACAACAAAGCCTAGATGACAGCACATCTGCTTACATTACGGCTTATTGAATAGTTTAAGATCTACTGCTCAGAAAAAGAGATTCCTTTGAAAATACTACTGCTCACTGACAATGCACCTGGTCACCCAAGAGCTCTGATGGAGATGTAAAACAAGATTAATGTTGTTTACATACCTTCTAACACAACTTCCATTCTGCAGCTCATAGATTAAGGAGTAATTTCAATTTTCAAGTCTTTTTTTTTAATTTTTATTACTGTTGATTTACAATGTTCCATTAGTTTCTGCTGTACGGCAAAGTGTATCAGTAACACATGTACATATATCCACTCTTTTATAGATTCTTTTTCCATATAGGTCATTACAGAGTATTGAGAGGGGTTCCTATTCTTTAAGAAATACATTTCGTAAGGCTATCACTACAATAGGTATTGATTCCTCTGTTGGATCTGAGCAAAGTAAATTGAAAATCTTCTGGAAAGGATTCACCATTCTAGATTTTATTAAGAACAATTGTGACTCATGAGAAAAGGTCAAAATATCAGCAACTACAGGAGTTTGGAAGAAGTTGATTCTAAGTCTCATGGATGACTTTCATGGGCTCAAGACTTCAGTGGAGGAAGCAAATGGCGATGTGGTAGAAAGAGTAAGAGAGGTAGAATTAGATGTGGAGCCTGAAGACGTGGCTGAATTGCTGCAGTGTTATGATAAAACTTCAAGATGAGAAATCACTTCTTACGGATGAACAAAGTAAGTAGTTTCTTGAGATAGAATCTACTCCTCGTGAAGATGGTTTAAATGACAATAAAGGATTTAGAATATTATACAAACTTGGTTGGTAAAGCAGCAGCAGGATTTGAGAGGATTGACTCCAATTTTGAAAGAAGTTCTACTGTAGGTAAAATTCTATCAAACAACATTGGATGCTACAGAGAAATCATTCCTGAACAGAAGTCATTGATGCAAACTTCACTGTTGTCTTATTTGAAGAAATTACCACAGTCAACCCAACTTTTACCAACCACCACCCTGATCAGCCAGAGCCATCAACATCGAGACAGAACCCTCCACCAACAAAAAGATTTTGACTCACATGATGGTCAGCATATTTTAGCAACAAAGTTATCTTTTATTAAGGCATGTACATTACTTATTAGACACCATGCTGTTGCACATTAAAAGATTGCTATATAGTGTAAACATGACTTTTACATGCTTGGGAAACCAAAAATTTGTGTGACTCGCTTTATTGCAATATTCACTTTATTGTAGTGGTCTGGAATGGAACGCATACTATCTTTGACTTCTGCCTGTATTAGGACATATCAATATGAGGCTAATGAAGCTCAAAGAAATGTGGCCTATTTCTATTAAAGACTTGATTAATCACAGGGTCATGTCAAAAATAATATTAGCTTTAGAAATAAATATTAAAGCACTGTGTGGAAAATGATAAAGTGAGTTCTGGACATTTTTCTCTGGTGATTAAAAAATGTCCTGAGCCAATTCAACACTCTTATTTTGATAAGCTACTCAGGAGACAAAGGAGTAATTTTCTTTTTAAAAAAGAAAATCAGGAATGAATAAAAGTAAAATTTGGCTTGATGTTCTACTAGAGACTGACAGATTTAGACAACACTAACATTGCAAAATATAAAAAAACATAATTAATATTTAGGTGTGAAATACGTTAGATAATTGTTTTTCAGCAAAGTGACTTTCAAGTTGTTTTGAATGTTTAAAATGCTAATTTTAAAATCAATTTATTTGGCTTTTTTTTTTCAGTATATGCTCTGCATACTAATTAGACATAAGATGAAGTCTAAAAGCCCAGGTATCAACAGAAACACAATGGACTGAGCTGCTGCTTCAGAAGGAAAACTGTGTGACAGAAAATAAAGTTAACAAACTTGGCTATTCTAGAATTTTTTCTGTAAAAATTATACAAAGAACCCATTATTAAGTTATGCTTTTTGTTTTTAGTTATATAACCCACTTCTGTGTCTTCTGTCTGTCCTGAGTTTTTACTGTAATCTGTGGGAGAGGTAGGCTCTTATAGAATTACTCCACATTGGCTAGCACCTAAAGCCTCAACCCCGTTTTAAAAAGACAGTAAATTTCAGAAGTCTTTGTAAGCACACATAGACGTCAAAGTTTAAAAAATAGATATTTTTCTTTTTCAATCACATGGTACAGAACACTGGGATGTTAACCAATTATGGTTTAAAGCATTGAGACAAACCAAAGCTTCTTTCTCTTTTTCAGAAATAAAAAGTCAGTCCTAATTACTTTTACCATCTACATTTGGTTGAAGAGTGATGGCCTTCTGGTCGTTTGAAAATACAAGTTCAGTTTTTATAGTTCACACGGGATGCAACTTTGCTGTCCATCTATGTGGTGTTTAAAGTGTATGGCTATCTCTTCAGTCAACAGTTTAGAATATCTGTACTAAAAACTCCTCTCAAAATATTCAATTATTAATTAATTATTATGTAGATTTTCTCACAGATTCATTTAAGAAATCAGAAATTCAAGAGTTAGTCTAATGGCCATATTAACTAAGCATTTTCCTAGATCCCATAAACTCCATTAATGAATTACAGTAGATACAAAGAAGTTCCTGAGCCATATTGTCTCAAATGTTGCAAAATGCTTTGTACTTTGTATAAAGATGATCGGTTCATGCATTGTTTATTTGAACTGCATTTGTGTTTTTGCTAAAACCAGTATTGAAACCATTAGTCGTTGTGTTATCAAAAGTTTCTTTTAGATAACCACCACCTTCCTTCCCATGGTTAGTTTCTTGGGGGAAAAAACAAAACAAAACAAAACAAAAACCAGCTATATCTCAGTAATGAATTTTCATGATTTCTGTTGTCAGACAAAGAAAACAATGTAAACCTATGTACTCTCTTTTACCTTGGCTTCCAAAAGAATTATAGGCAAATTTAGTGACAGATTGTAGTAATCTACTCATGCCAAGCACATATTTATGTCTATCCCTGGTCCATTTTGTTTTTTTGTTTTTTTGTTTTTGGTACGCGGGCCTCTCACTGTTGTGGCCTCTCCCATTGCGGAGCACAGGCTCCGGACGCACAGGCTCAGCAGCCATGGCTCACAGGCCCAGCCGCTCTGCGGCACGTGGGATCTTCCCGGACCAGGGCACGAACCCGTGTCCCCTGCATCGGCAGGTGGACTCTCAACCACTGTGCCACCAGGGGAACCCATACTTTTATATTTTTTAAATGAAGTTTCTGTAGTAATTCTCAAATGTATTTCTGTATAGGTAATGTGTCTTTTCTCTTTGGCTTTCTTTTATAATTTATCTTTATTTCTTGTTTTCAGAAATTCAACATGATATTCCTCGGCATAATTTTCTTTGTCTTCATTTTGCTTGGGTTTGTTGATCTTGGTTCTGTGAATTTATAGATTAAAAAAAGAGAAGGAAACATGGTGAATTTTTTTTAATATTTTTTAAACTGTACTCCACGGGACTCTTTTTTTTTTTTTTTCCTTTATGTTATTATCCCACATGTCACTTTACTAAAGCTTTATTAAACTTTTTGAAAGTCTTTTCTCTCTCTCTCTCTCTCTTTGGGCTTCAGTTTCACTAGTTTTTATTGCTCTGGTTTAAAGTTCACTGATCTTTTCTTCTTCGCTCTCTAATCTGCTGTTAATCTCACCCAGAACAAATTTTCATTTCAGATATTGTAACTTTCTCCCTTAGAAATTTCATTTGATCCTCCTCTCTTTTTTAAAAGCAATTTCACTTTTCTCTTTACTGTGTTCATGTTTTTCTTTAAATTCTTGGCAGTTTGCCTGTTCTTACCTGGTACTCTCATCATCTCTGTCATTTCTAAGAATATTTCAATTGACTAATTTTTCTCCTGGCTATCAGTTACATTTTTCTGTTTTTTAAATTGTTTTTATATCTGGCAATTTTTATTCAATTCTCAATATTGCACATGTTAAATTGTGGAGTGTCTGGATTTTGCTTTCTTCCTTCAAAGAATGTTGAGTTCTGTTTTGGCTCAGTTAAATTACTTGAAGTTCATCTTGACCATTTTAAAATTTGTTTTTAAGCTTTGTTAGGATGGGGCTAAAATAGTCTCTACTCTAGGGCTAGGTGTTACTAGCACAATGTTTCTGGGACCTTTACTAAATAACCGTGGTATTTAACAAGCTAGTCAGAACTCACACATCACTTCGTTTTATATAAACTCTAGAATTCATTCCATTTGCCATTCCTGGTAGTTCTTTGTCTGGTCTCATGGTGTTTCACTCTCTACATATGTGGCTTAGTATTCAGTAGCAGACTCAAAGAGACCCATGTGCAGATTTCCAGAGTGCTATTTCTGTGTAACTCCCTCTGTACTCTGCTTGACAAATCCCAGCTATTTCAGCCCCCTACACATTAATTTCTGTCTTCTTGACTTAGAATCTATGTTTTGTTTGAGTCCCCCTCCTTGCTCTGTGAAACAAAACATGCTTCCAGGCAGCAGGTCAGTGTGTTTGTAGGGCTCACCTAGTTTATTACTCTTTTCTTGGAGCCCACAGTCCTATGCTGCCTATTGATGAGTAGCTGAAAATAGTTGTTTCATATAATTTGTCTAGTTTTCTCGTTGTTTTTCAGCAGGGGTGCAAGTCAACTACCAGTCACTTTGCCATGGCCGAAGTAGAAGTCAGTGGTCTGCTTAGCATTATTTGAATACCTTTAGTTATACTCTGTTTAATAATGTAATGCATGTCATATCCTTTTGTAATATAAGTGTATACATTCTACAAAATTATACATAAAAAAATAATAAAAAATACTCTGAAGAAATGGAAAAGCATATTTTTGACCCAGAGAAGAGCTAACAAGTCTTTCAATTTTTCCTGGCCCCAACAGATAGCGATAAAAGGGGATTTAAGTTTAACAAAAAGGCTATTTCTTTTCTTTCAGATGAGAAAATGTTAAAGATCTCTTTCATCCAAACTTTGGAGTCAGCTTCCCTTGGAGCTCTTAAGAAAAAATCATCAAATGCTTGAGATACTTATCTACCTAAAAACAGGAGTTTTCTGGTGTTGTGATACTTTAATTGTAAAGCATCCAACAAGCTGTGAACTTTCTTTGTAATTTTATTGCCACAGAAATGGTAAAGCATTATTTTCACCAAACTTAAAAAGAAAAAAGCACCTTTTAAAATAAAAGCTACAAATATTATTTTAATTATACAAGTCTAAGATAATTAGAATGTGTTTTAGTAAAATAATTTTATTGTCTATGTCTGAGTACTCATGGCCTGTATCATTTCTCTGAATAAGGCAGGTATGCCTTAAAAGTACTAGGATTAAAAATAATGAGAGGAACCTAATCTGGAAGTAGGTATTGCTATCAAGTAAAACATAAAGGTCATTTCTACAAATACAGTCTTCAGGGATACAGTTTAAAAAGCACCACAAATAGGCACACATTTTCTTTTTTTTTTTTTTTTTTGCGGTACGCGGGCCTCTCACTCTTGTGGCCTCTCCCGTTGCAGAGCACAGGCTCCGGACGTGCAGGCTCAGCGGCCATGGCTAACGGGCCTACCCACTCTGCGGCATGTGGGATCTTCACGGACCGGGGCACGAACCCGTGTCCCCTGCAACGGCAGGCGGACTCTCAACCACTGTGCCACCAGGGAAGCCCCATTTTCTTTTTTTAATGCATTTGTTTATTACAGTATTTCATTAACAGCTACATACAGAATCCTACACAGATAATCTATAGTTTAAGTCTGGCAGAACAACTTTGTATCATCATAGTCAGGAAGGAGTAGGTTTGGTGATGTATCTCATGGACATCATTTGGTGATGTCTTTTCATGGATGTCTTTCATAATTTCCCACAAAAAATTTTTATTTTCACAGGTATTTTACACAAAGTTTAAGATGTCTGCTCAGACCTCTTTGTTGACTAATATTCTTGATAAAAATCCAGTTGCACATATGGCACTGGGATGCCTGTGATGTTTGTACAACTCTCTTTTGTCATTCAGAAATGCACTTAAATCTGAATTCTCCAAAAAGACCTTTTTCAAACAGCAAAACTAACATAGCTAGTTTTTGTAACATCTCTTCATTTTACATTTCTGCATGGAACTAATCATTTCCGATACTTTTGTTTGTTTACTTATTTACCTATTTATTTGTATAGTCACCAATCCTCAGTTCCCATCCCATATTCAAATGAAATGTTAAATACTTGAAGGCTGGATCTTTTTCTATGGTTAACTTATATATCCCTGGCATCTAGAACAGTCTCTGACAAGAAGAAAAGACTCAATAACTATTTGTTAATTTGTGAAATCGATAAAAGGTGGTTATTAGGGAAATAATAGTGGAGGTGAGTTCCATCTCAGAGACAATGTATAAAGAGGACCTGAACAATGGCAGTAATTGTTATTTTCCTTTTCTATAACTTCTACTACATTTTTATTACTTTTTTCAGTAGTCTACTTACGATTGCATGTGAAACTTAATCATAACAATCAATTAGAGTTGTTCTCATAAGTTATGATAATATTTAGATTTATAGATTGGGCAATTAGGATGATTGGATGGGGAAGACTGAGTCATGAATCTTAGACATAAGTCCATTTGGGCAATCAGGAAACAGTATTTAGGTGATATGGGTTCAGAAAATAAATTATAGTATCACAGTGCATGTGCTCTTAAGTTGTCCTGATACAAAGTAATAAGCAAATGGAGAACATGGACACTGAGTGAGTGACATCAACATGTCCTGGGAAGCAGGCAGTGAGGAAACATCAAGGACATTTCTCTGTAGGTCACTTGGTTCTGTGCAGGAGGTCAAGACAGGGACAACTCAAGACAGAGTCTTGGAGGAAGATGAAGGAACAAGACAGGATCTCATTTCTCAGAGCTAAGACAACTAAGTATTTCCCATTCATTTGCAAGCCCACAGCAGCTAATTCCTCCAACGTTGAGCTGGGACTCACATGAGATATTTTAAGAAGAGATTACGGAATCGATTAATGACTTGTACACTTACTAGCTGAATACTTTGGGCCCATTACTTTAGTTTTCCAAACCTTAGTTTCTTCATTCCTAAAATGGAATGGTATCTACCTCATTAGATTGTTAGGAGAATTAAAGATCATCTATGGAAATAACTCAATCCAAAGCCTGCTGTTTGGTAACTACTATATGAAGTGTCACTTTGATGAGTATTAATCTTTCCGGACATAGTCAATCTCAAGAACTGGAGAGGCCTGAGGCAGAGCATTTGTGTCATGTTGGGCAGCTGTGAGGACTTTAAGCTGCAGAGAATTGGGCCTCTTTGGGCTGCATGCTCCTTTAAAGTCCCTAGAATGAATTTGGCTAAGACCTTCACGCTTCATGGAAGCAGTCCAATGTAGGGTGTTAACCCACACATTAGAGCTATTTTATTTTTCAATTATTGATCCCTGTCAAAGTTGCAGAAAAGATGTATCTGAAGATCAAAATGTAAACAGTACCTATTAAAATAATTTGTCATAAAACATAGGATAATTTGAAGTCAAGATTTTTAGGCATTGGCAGACCTTGGAAAGAAATGTACTACCTACTAAGAGACATCCTACAGTGGAAATTGAGTGATTTTGGTTTAGCATCGAGATTTCATTATTCTGGGGGACCTTCAAGATGGCGGAGGGGTAGGAAGTGGAGATCACCTTCCTCCCCACAGATACATCAGAAATACATCTACACGTGGAACAACTCCTACAGAACACCTACTGAGCGCTGGCAGAAGACCTCAGACCTCCCAAAAGGCAAGAAAGTCCACACGTACCTGGGTAGGGCAAAAGAAAAAAGAAAAAACAGAGACAAAAGAATAGGGACGGGACCTGCACCAGTGGGAGGGAGCTGTGAAGGATAAAAGGTTTCCACACCCTAGGAAGCCCCTTCGCGGGCAGAGACTGCGGGTGGCAGAGGGGGAAAGCTTTGGAGCCACGGAGGAGAGCGCAGCAACAGGGGTGAGGAGGGCAAAGCGGAGAGACTTCAGCACGGAGGATCGGTGCCAGCCAGCACTCACCAGCCCAAGAGGCTTGTCTGCTCACCTGCAGGGGCGGGCGGGGCTGGGAACTGAGGCTCGGGTTTCGGTTTCGGGCGGAGCGCAGGGAGAGGACTGGGGTTGGCGGTGTGAACACAGCCTGAAGGGGCTAGTGCGCCATGGTTATCCGGGAGGGAGTCCGGGAAAAAGTCTGGAGCCGCCGAAGAGGCAAGAAACCATTGTTTCGTGGTGCGCGAGGAGAGGGGATTAAGAGCGTCAGCGCGGACCCCAGAGACGGGCATGAGACGCTAAGGCTGCTGCTGCTGCCACCAAGAAGCCTGTGTGCGACCACAGGTCACTCTCCACACTGCCCCTCCCAGGAAACTGTGCAGCCTGCCACTGCCAGGGTCCCGTGATCCAGGGACAACTTCCCCGGGAGAACGCACGGCGCGCCTCAGGCTGGTGCAATGTTACGCTGGCCTCTGCCGCCGCAGGCTCGCCCCGCATCCGTGCCCCTCCCTCTCCCCAGCCTGAGTAAGCCAGAGCCCCCGAATCAGCTGCTCCTTTAACCCCCTCCTGTCTGAGTGAAGAACAGACACCCTCAGGCTACCTACATGCAGAGGTGGTGCCAAGTCCAAAGCTGAACCCCGGGCACTGTGCGAACAAAGAAGAGAAAGGGAAATCTCTCCCAGCAGCCTCAGAAGCAGTGGATTAAAGCTCCACAATCAACTTGATGTACCTGCATCTGTGGAATACCTGAATAGACAACAAATCTTCCCAAAATTGAGGAGGTGGACTTTGGGAGTAACTGTAGACTTGGGGTTTGCTTTCTGCATCTAATTTGTTTCTGGTTTTGTTTATCTTAGTTTGGTATTTAAAGATTATTATCATTGGTAGATTTGTTTATTGATTTGGTTGCTCTCCTCCTTTGTATATATATATATATATATATATATATATATATATACATATATATATATTTTTTTTTTCCTCCTTTCGAGGGTGTGTATGTGTATGCTTCTTTGTGTGATTTTGTCTGTATAGCTTTGTTTTTTACCATTTGTCCTAGGGTTCTCTCTGTCGTTTTCATTTTCTTTTTTATAGTTTTTAGCATTTGTTATCATCGGTGGATTTGTTTATTGGTTTGCTCTCTTCTTTCTTTCTTTTATTACTTTTCTATTTTTTTATTTTTAATAATATATTTTTTTAATTTTTATTTTAATAACTATTTTATTTTATTTTTTCTTTCTTTCTTTCCTTATTTTTCTCCCTTTCTTTCTGAGCTGTGCAGCTGACAGTCTTGGTGCTCTGGCTGGGTGTCAGGCATGAGCTTCTTAGGTGGGAGAGCTGAGTTCAGGACATTGGTTAACAAGAGACCTCCTGGCGCCCTGTAATATCAAATGGAAAAAGCTCTCCCAGACTCTCCATCTCAACGCTAAGACCCAGCTCCACTCAATGACCAGCAAGCTCCAGTACTGGACATCCCATGCCAAACACCTAGCAAGACAGGAACAAAACCCCACCCATTAGCAGAGAGGCTGCCTAAAATCATAATAAGGTCACAGACACCCCAAAACACACCACCAGATGCAGTCCTGCCCACCAGAAAGACAAGATCGAGCCTCATCCACTGGAACACAGGCACTAGTCCCCTGTGCCAGGAAGCCTACATGACCCATTGAACCAACCAGAAAGTAAGCACAGAGGGAACTTACCTCAATATAATAAAGGCCATAGCTGAGAAACCCACAGCCAACGTTGTTCTCAGTGGTGAAAAACTGAAACCATTTCCACTAAGATCAGGAAGAAGACAAGGTTGCCAACTCTCACTACTATTATTCAACATAGTTTTGGAAGTTTTAGCCATAGCAATCAGATAAGACAAAGAAATAAAAGGAACCCAAATCAGAAAAGAAGAAGTAAAACTGTCACTGTTTGTCATTAACATGATAATATACATAGAGAATCCTAAAGACACTACTAGAGCTAATCAATGAATTTTGCCAAGTAGCAGGATACAAAATTAATGCACAGAAATCTCTTGCATTCCTATATACTAATGATGAAAAATCTCAAAGAGAAATTAAGGAAACACTCCCATTACCATTGCGACAAAATGAATAAAATACCTAGGAATAAACCTACCTTAGGAGACAAAAGATCTATATGCAGAAAACTGTAAGACACTGATGAAAGAAATTAAAGATGATACAAACAGATGGAGAGATATACCATGTTCTTGGATTGGAAGACTCAACATTGTGAAAATGACTCTACTACCCAAAGCAATCTACATATTCAATCCAGTGCCTATCACACTACCAATGGCGTTTTTCACAAAACTAGAACAAAGAATTTCACAGTTTGTATGGAAGCACAAAAGACCCCAAATAGACAAACTGATATTGAGAAAGAAAAACGAAGTTGGAGGAATCAGGCTTCCTGACTTCAGACTCTACTACAAAGCTACAGTAAACAAGATAGTATGGTAGTGACACAAAAAAAGAAATAAATATCAATGGAACAGGATAGAAAGCCCAGAGATAAACCCACACACATATGGTCACCTTATCTTTGATAAAGGAGGCAAGAATATATAATGGAGAAAACAGTCTCTTTAATGAGTGGTGCTGGGAAAACTGGACAGCTACATGTAAAGGAGTGAAATTAGAACACTTCCTAACACTGTATACAAAAATAAACCCCAAATGGATTAAAGACCTAAATGTAAGGCCAGACACTATCAAACTCTTAGAGGAAAACATAGGCAGAATGCTCTACGACATAAATCACAGCAAGATCCTTTTTGACCCACCTCCTAGAGAAATGGAAATAAAAACAAAAATAAACAAATGGGACCTAATGAAACTTAAAAGCTTTTGCACAGCAAAGGAAACCATAAACAAGATGAAAAGACAACCCTCAGAATGGGAGAAAATATTTGCAAATGAAGCAACTGATAAAGGATTAATCTCCAACGTTTACAAGCAGCTCATGCAGGTCAATATCAAAAGCACAAACAACCCAATCCAGAAATGGGCAGAAGACGTAAATAGACATTTCTCCAAAGAAGATATACAGATTGCCAACAAACACATGAAATGATGCTCAACAACACTAATCATTAGAGAAATACAAATCAAAACTACAATGAGGGCTTCTCTGGTGGCCCAGTGGTTGAGAGTCTGCCTGCCAATGCAGGGGACACGGGTTCGTGCCCTGGTCTGGGAGGATCCCACATGCTGTGGAGCAGCTGGGCCCGTGAGCCATGGCAGCTGAGTCTGTGCATGCGGAGCCTGTGCTCTGCAACGGGAGAGGCCACAACAGTGAGACGCCCACGTGCCATACAAAAAAATCTACAATGAGTCATCATCTCACACCAGTCAGAATGGCCAGCATTAAAAATCTACAAAAAATAAATGCTGGAGAGGGTGTGGAGAAAAGGGAACACTCTTGCCCTGTTGGTGGGAATGTTAATTGATACAGCCACTACGGAGAACAGTATGGATGTTCCTTAAAAAAACTAAAAGTAGAACTACCATATGACCCAGCAATCCCAGTACTTAGCATATACCCTGAGAAGACCATAATTCAAAAAGAAACATGTACCACAATGTTCATTGCAGCACTATTTACAACAGCCAGGACATGGAAACAACTTAAGTGTCCATTGACAGATGAATGGGTAAAGAAGATGTGGCACATATATACAATGGAATATTACTCAGCCATAAAAAGAAAAGAAATTGAGTTATTTGTAGTGAGGTGGATGGACCTAGAGACTGCCATACAGAGTGAAGTAAGTCAGAAAGAGAAAAGGAAGTACCATATGCTAACACATATTTATGGAATTAAAAAAAAAAAAAAACGGTTCTGAAGAACCTAAGGGTAGAACAGGAATAAAGACGCAGACATAGAGAATGGACTTGAGGACACAGGGATGGGGAAGGGTAATCTGGGATGATGTGAGAGAGTGGCATGGACATATATACACTACCAAGTTTAAAATAGATAGCTAGTGGGAAGCAGCCACATAGCACAGGGAGATTAGCTCTGTGCTTTGTGTCCAACTAGAGGGGTGGGATAGGGAGGGTGGGAGGGAGACACAAAAGGGAGGAGACATGGGGATGTATGTATATGTATAGCTGATTCACTTTGTTATACAGAAGAAACTAACACACCATTGTAAAGCAATTGTACTCCATTAAAGATGTTAAAAAAAAGATAAAAGAGATTTCATTATTCTTGAGTGGGGGATATCAGTAATTATACTCTTTCAAAATATTTCATAACATTATTTCTCTTTCAATGCCTCCCACTAAAATAGTTAAAAACTAACTGTATTTCTTTAAAAAAGAAACTTTAAACTAAAAACAGACATAATTGAATTTTGATCAAAAGTAATTTTTTAAGCAATGGGGTATTGCTTAATATTTTCCTCCAGAGAATTTATGAAAACACAGTTTTATACTGTGATCCAAGAAATCAATTTCAAACTAATTGAGAAAGTTTTGACCATGCCAAATTTTCATTTCAAGTAAGGAGGAACAATTAATTGATTTTAAACAATTTTATAATTCAAAGGAGAAAAAGAATAATAATTAGCAAAGTCACCTGAATACTTCTTTAAAAGGTAAAATTAAACCTCTTTCTTGATGACATAAAATCAAAAGTACATTTACCACTTCAAAAAGTCCTATAAGGCATAATTAAAGGAAATGATATACTCATTAAAACTGATAAAATAGTATTTCCCCTTTTTGTTTTCATTATGTTTTATGGCATGAATTAAGGATTCTTGGTATTAGGGCTCGGGAGAAAAATATATACTCTGTATACAAAAGATGACATATCTATGCTGATTATCTAATTTCTCAGCTTTAAAAGCACTTTATTATCATTAAAACACTGCATTATGTATCCAAATTACAGTCGTGGAAGTTGCTCAGTAGCAAATGATTGATTTAGTTATTGTCACAATTCGGGGGCACTCCATGGAGTTTCAAAGATGACTTCATTAGGAAATATTTGGGAAGCCTGATTCCCTTGGCCTTGAAGCACTGCACAGTGAACCAAACAGATGAAAGTGAGGGCACAGTTGGAGCCACTAGTGTGTTCTTGGTGAGGACATTTTCAGCACTTCTCCAAGTGGGTGTTTCAGGGACTGTTGATGGAAACATGAATTTTCAGATACATTCACAGAGAGAAATGAGATATTTTGACTGAGATATATAATCCTGTCTTGCTTTGTAGCAAAAAGGCAGTAAAGTGTTGCTTCAGGGTCAAGTAACAGAAAAGTCATGAGTTAGTGGAAGGCAAGGCGTTCATGCAGCAACAGAACAGAGTGGACAGAATGTGAATTAGGCTGAAGTCAAGGAATACAAAGGAAAACAACAATAGCCACACAAGTCTGGAAGGACTAGTGTCCTGCGCCCATGGACCACATTACAAAAGAAGATATTACTAACATTGACGGATTCCGAACCATCCAAAGTACAAACAAATAAAGGTCTCCTGCCAGAGGAGGTTGCTATACTTTAATTTGTTTTCCTTAGAGAAAACTTGATTTCTAAATGGATTTTGAAAATGCAAAGAATGCCCTTTGCCTTCAACA
Source organism: Monodon monoceros (assembly GCF_005190385.1). Classification (NCBI taxonomy): domain Eukaryota; kingdom Metazoa; phylum Chordata; class Mammalia; order Artiodactyla; family Monodontidae; genus Monodon; species Monodon monoceros. The sequence continues at coordinate 14,834,689 of NW_021703767.1, forward strand.
CTTGCAAAAAATCTATGATACTGTAAGGAGAGAGAGCCTTTCTGAGACACATGCAGCTTGTCAGTACATAGCTACTGGTACAAAGCAAGGATCAGTAGGGCAACACTGGGAAACTTGATCTGTGGAGATGTTAGTGTCTGTTTGATTCACTAAAATGAAAACTCCTGCATTGGCTGTTTTTTTTCCCCTTTGATTTTCCATGTCTAAATTACACAGCAAACAATTATGGGCATATAATATATGCCAGAATCTATGCTAGAGAATCAGATTTGAAAGACACATCTCCCCAAAGGTAATTTCAAAGAGAATTGTAGGAAATTAAGTCATATTACTGGTCTCAAGTAGATAATACATTGGTAGACGCTGACATTAGCTGTAAAGAGAAAAAAATTTAAAAAGGAATAAGGTTGCTTATAGTGAAATTGTGATTCTATAGTGAAACTGTTAATCTTATTGCTTATTTTATTGTTCTGGTCTTAGATTATAATAATAATAATAGCAATATAGAGATAAGGATTCTTTTCCTATTTTTTCTAAACCTTTAACACAATGAGGTAGTGTGTTCTTTTCATTTGAAGAAACTCAAAGCTTTTATAAAGCTCCCCTCTACAAAAATAAAATAAAACTAACATGTAATGTAGCTTTTAATTTGATAGCACAGACCTAAATCATAAGAATATTACTAAAATGTACAAGGGATAAACTACAGTATTCTTTTTTAACTTTTAAAAAGAGATTGCCAAGGTGATTTGCATAATTGAAATTCTATATTTATAACTACAGATGTGCCACAAAATTCATGCTAGCAGCCAGATTGTTAAAACTCTCACAGTTTCATGAAAGGGAAGGTTTGCCCAAATTCTCGCTGGTTCCCACATAAATAAAGCTGTTTTGGGAAACAGAGAATAGAAAGATCTTTTTATTTCAAAGCACCTGTAAAGAAATAAAGCATTATAAAAGAAAAAAAATGGTCAAATAGAATACATGAAGACCAAAAAGATTAAATAATCTGCTACTATTAGCCTTTGATATTTATAAATATTGGAAAATCTTTATATTTTAGCTTTTGCTTTATTTCGAAATCAATTTAAGGAGTCATTAAGAAATATAAGGTTTAACCTATTACAGTTGGATTTTTATTTGTGGCCTTGGCAGCTTTAACGTCTGTATGTTGTGGATATGATTTCATGTGCACAATAATTTTAAAAAGCATATTGAAGTCTTTTATTTGCCAAGTACAATTTGATTGTGGAGTGTCCAAGTCATTTTTCTTTGGGCCCATTCAGTCTTCAATGCCATTTCTAAGAAAGGAAGAAAGATTGCAGATACAGAGTTCACTGAATTGACAGTGAAAACAATCTTTTAGAATTTTTGACACAATTTTGCTTTTATCTTAAAGTAAAAGTGACTAGTTTAGCTCTCAGTAACATATTTTAATAATTATTTTCAATGTGCCATAAGGTCAGATTTTTAGTTCTTTAATATATTAAAAAGAAGAACTAAAAATAGACCAACCTTAGTAGAGTATTATTTTTCATTTTGGAAACCTAAGTACCTGTAATGAGTGTTATGTGTTGAATTGTGTCTCCAATAAAAAGATATGTGGATGTCCTAACTCCCAGTACCTCAGATGGTGACCTTATTTGGAAATAGGGTCATTGAAGCTGTCATTAGTTAACTTAAGATGTAACTAGTTAATTTAATGTGAGTTAATCCAATATGACTGGTGTCCTCATAAGAGGAAAGACACACAGGGAGGAGACACAGAGGGAAGACAGCCTTATAAGAAGAGGAGAGAAACACATGTGAAGACACATAGACACACAGATACCAGGAGAAGATGGCCACGTGAAGACAGAGGCAAAGATTGGAGTTTGCTGCCATAAGCCAAGGATTTATGACTTTAGGATTTAGGACTGCTAGTAGCTGGAATAGGCAAGGAAGTTTCCTCCCCTAGAAGATTTGGAGTGAACACACCTGCAGGCACCTTGATTTTGGACTTTTAGCCTCCAGAGTTGTGAGGCAATAAATTTCAGTTGTTTTAAGCCTCCTAGGTTGAGGCCATTTGTTACATTGACCTAGGACACGGTTACAGTGACTCTGAGAAATGTTCAAGTTTCATTAATACAGCCATTCAAGAAGATATTCCTTTGAGACCTGCCCAAGGCCACACAGCCACCAACTGTTACCTCCTCTACCATCCTCAAGCAATTTTGTGGCTAGAATCCTTACTTATCAAATAAGCAATTGTTTATCTTTACTCTCCTTGCTTTCCTTTTGCTTTAGAGGTAATCATACACATTCTTCCTCTTCATTTATCTCTCAATATTTTTCTTCCTTATCTGCCATTATCATTATCATCTTCATCATGACAAGACTTGAGTCCTATCTTTGTCAAACCCTCTCTTAGATTGATAACTCCAAAATCATGTGGTCATCGAGAGATTAAATAAGATTCATAGCAGGTAGTAGGATGTTAAGTTCCCACTCTTGCCACCAGAGTATTTGTAGATGAATCCATAAGCATGCAAATTATGGAAATGTGATCATTTCATTTTTGAGATTTAAAGCTCATCTTAAGTTACATTCAAATCAAGGACGTTTTTCCATTTGGTAGGAAAAAAAATCTTTATTCTCTTTTCTTCAGTGTCTGCCACCAAAAGTTTAATGTAGATAGCTGCTCCAAACAGTTCTGTGCTCACTGACCTCCTTTGTCTGATGAAGAGAATAAGGTCTTTTTGAGATAATGGTGTGGTTTCAGGGGTTAAACAATCCTGCCTATTGAGGAATGCATTAGATAGTGTGAAGACTAAGCTGTTAAACAAAGCAGCCCCAAAATCCAGGATTTGAAGGAAACATAAGTTTATTGCTCACTCACTGTTTACTTCAGCAGTAAACAATGTAGATTGGAAGAAGGCTTTGGTCCATGCAGTCTCTTAGTGTCCATGCTTTTCTCATTTTTTTGGTTTTCTCCCTCCTAGGGCATCGTCCTCATCTGAATGTTCAAAGCTATGTTTCTTACAAGGGGCAAAGGAAGGGATATGGAGGAACATATTCCTGATTATCTAACATTCAGATCTAGAATTAGAACTCATCACATCTGCTCATATTTCACTGACAAGAACTTAATTACATGACCCATATGACTACATTAGCTTCAAGAGGACTATGAAATATAGATTTTCCCTGGGCAGGCATGTTTCTAGTTAAGACTTTCATACAGAGGAAGATGAGAAAGAATTTCAGTGAACAGTAGCAGTCTCTTCCAAAGAGACGTTATCAATATAAACTGAAATATTTGTTTTCTATCAGGAACTTAAATGACTTAACAGTATATGGAGAACATACAAAAGACATTGAAACAATTTCTAGTTACAGTAATACTGGCATTAAAGATGTCCTGTTATCCCTTATCAATATTAGTACCATTTAAGCATTTTTCAAAACAAAATTTGATACACAATTTTAAGATTAAATTAGCTTCCATTTGAAAGGATCCTGAAAAATAATATGGCAAGTAAATTGGGTATCATTTAATAAATTTGTTGAAAGAACAAATCAGGAAAGCAAAGTCTATGGATTTTCCTAGAACATCTCTTCTGAGATCATTAGAGAATATTTAGGATTGCAGGAGAGATTGCAGTGTGTGTCTTCTTGCCCCACACTGGTTAAGAGAGAAAGAGAGAAATGAGAGAGAGAGAGAACCTCACGTAACAAAATAAATTTATTAAGAAGTGGAGAGGTACAAGAGCAACAATGAATCTGGTTTGCTAGAGAAATAAATTTGGAGGTCACAGAAAAATCCTGTTCTTGCATGTGATAATTCCTCTACTCCCTCCCTTCACTCAGTGAATTCCTTTTTTTGTTCCAAAAACTACCACCTTTGATTAGTACATTCATTCCCATCATGAAGTTCTAGTGTCCATGTTTTTATTCTCTCTTGACTCAATAAAGCAGTTGCTAGCAAGCTTTGCAGATTATATCACGTATTATTTTGGTTTTATTCATTAGACAAACTGCTTCCTAAAAAGTGTTTCATGCTATATCTACATTTTAAGAATCAAATTAAATTTGTATTGATTCAGGTTTTTGTTAGCTGTTGTTTTTATGTGTTGTTTTTCTCCTGAGTAATTTATGGTGTTCCTAAGGGTGCTCTGGAATATCACAAAAATAAGGTTGGAAATCATCACTCTCAAAGGATTAAAATTGCAGTTATGATCAGTGCATTCCTCCAAGCCCTGGCAGAAAAAAGGTAACAGCCATCATTTGGGCTTCTAAATTCTTCCATTGTATTTGCAGAGATCTCATCATGAAGTATTTCTCTGAGACATCACACTGTGAAACCATTTTCTCAGGTAGGATGAAAACACTAACTTTTATCATAATAATGGCCATGAGTGATGACAAGAAACTTAATCATCAAAGAGATTCAGTTGTGTCATTTACACTCTATTTACTAAAATAAGAAAGAAGATTGTACTGTTCCAGAAAATAAAATTAATTCTACCAGGAAGGCCAAACTAAAAAACAAATAAATATTTCAGGGTTACTCTTAATCTAAAAACTAAGTTTGTCAGCATACCCTTGTGGAAAATGTTCCAGGTATATCCACTTGCCCTTCTCCTTCATTGTGGGCAGGTCTGACTTTGAATAGCCAATGCACCTATGCTTCTTTGCCTGTGTGTTCCCTCTGGTCTCCTGAGCCTATTCTATCTACAGGCAAAACTAAACCAGCCTGGGTAAGTGCTAAGCAAGTCCCTGGGGACAAAAATAAGTGTCCCAGCAGCAACCCTCTTGGTAATAGAACTCCCTAGTTGTATTCTATGCTTTTCTCAGAGTTCCTCTGAAAGACTAAGCAACTTGCTTCCTAATATACCATATGGCCAGTCCACTTCTCCTTTTTACCAGTCCACTTTCCTACTAGTAGGACCTGGGATCACCTCCCAAACTTCTTACATTCTAATCCTTTACCCAAGGTAAGGTTCTGTGGGGATGGAAAACAAGACCAAGCCCAACCACCAAGCATTCTGGTAAATCTATGTTTATTATTATTTTCCATTCAGAGATCTATTTTCCTTAGCCCTGTGTTAGCCTAGCATAACTGCCACGTGTGATGACTAAACTACGAAGATGACAAAGTCCTAAAAGACCATTTAATTCCCCCTGCTTTCCATTTTATAGATGAGGAAACTGAAGTAGAGAGAGAAATTTTTTTTCTTGGGTCGTGGACCACCTAGTGGTGAAGAACACAGGGTCAAGTAATTTCTCTACTTGGTTTGAATCTTAGCTCCACCTACTTGTTAGCATTTATTAGCATATCTATTAGGTTTAGACAAATGTGGAAGTGGGAGATGTAATTAAAGTATACAAAATAAGAAAAGAAATGGTCCTTGATCTCAAGTAAAATAAAACTGGATAAGCATGAGATGAACAATTATAGGAAGAGAAGTGTTTTATATAGAGAGAGACAATATAGAGGTCAATAATAGTATACAAACATAAATCTACACTATAGAACATTACATTTGAAGAGTACAGGCTCGTGAGTTATACTACTTCACTTGAATCCTGGCTCCACATTTTATTGGCTAAGTGATTTTGGGGAGATTGCTTAACTTTTTCTTGCTGCCAAATCCTCATCTGAAAAATGCGGATAATAATAAAATGATAGGACCTAGCTCAGAGGATCCAAAGGGATATAAAGTAACCAGTGCATACTAAACTCAATAAACATTAATTTCCATTATTATTATTGGCAAGGTAGCCACGGTGGAGAAATCCCAGGTTCAAAACTCTCCCCATCATGCATCATACACCATCAGTAGTGGTGGAAACTAACATCTAAATCCATATCTAAGGTGTAATTACTACAACAAATTAAAGACTCCCTTCCTTCCATTGGTATACTAACAAATTCATTCTCCTCAAGCATGGTTTTTCTCATTTAATATGTCATAAAGTACAGTTTATTTTGCAGCATTTTTTTTCCTTTCTGACACAGAGTAGAAAAACTCTTTTATGTGTTTCCTTTGCTTAATAAACTGAGCCCTTTAATCTTAAGATTATGCTTGATTAGGAGAATCAAAGCTGTAAAACCTGACATATAATATCAAGGTGCAACTTAAAATCTAAATACACCATGTAAGTTCAGGATATGCTCATGGTAAACATTTTTTGATAATTAAAAACATGTCAATAAGTGGACAAGCAGCAGTGAATATAGAATGAGTTGGCGCAGATGTATCTTTCATTCTCTAATGAATGAATTCCTTATTCCTGGAATCTCTATTGCTTATTCAATGTTCTTTTTCCCCATATTCATATATTTTTAAAGTATCATTTTTTGAAATTTACCTTAATGTTGTAAACACACTTCACATGCAAAAGACTGCAGTTGAGACTAGGAAAGTGTAGAATGCTTCCTCAAATTTATCTTCCATACTCTTTTAATAAGAACAGGCTCAGGAGAGACATAAAAATAAAATTATTGACTCATCTGAAATTAAAAGATCCTCACTGTGTTTTCTTCAAGAAATGTAGCATGACTCTTATTAAATAATGATTTTCCAATTTTAATTACATTAAATTCTATCATCCTAAATTCCTGCTGTCATTTTAATTAAAAGGAAATCTCTCATTTTCTGTTCAGAAGGCCTGTTTTGGTGCAGTTAAACTATTTCCATATAATCTTCCAGAGGTGTTTTGCATTTTAAAGTCAGTGAAGTTTTTTTTTTTTAACTGAAAGATTAAAATTAAAATGCTTAAAATTCCTTGCAGGTGGTATGTAAGATAAGACACATATACTTGCTAGAGCACTTAATCCAATGGAGGGAAAAAATTACCCTCAGATGTACATATTGCTAAAACATAAATACACAGGCTAGTGCAACCAAGTATTGATATTTTTAAAAAAAATTTCTTGTGAACAGATACAAAATCTTAAACATGCTTTTAAGAATATGCAACATCCTGTGTAGGGAGACACTATCAGTGGTGTCCTCATTAATTAAGTGGTGTCCTTAATGAGGAAGTGCCTTCTTCCTCATTAAGACATTACAAACTCTGTTCAACTACTTAGGGTGCTTATTTTTCAAATTTGATGATGACATTCTGTAATGGCAGATTGGATGTTCCATAGGACTGTGACTGCATGGTTCCATTCAATAGATATATTTTAAGCAATTAGCATTAACAAAATATGTAAGCAGGAAATAGAATAAAAGGATACAAACTAGGAAAAGAAATGTTCCCTTTTTCTCAGGCAAAATAAAACTGAGTGAACACAGTATAAGATGAATGATCAGAATCAGATGTGTTTCATAGAGAAAGAGAAAATATAGAGATAATGGACAGTACACAGACATATACCTAAACCCCAGATTATGCATTTGTTCATTTATCCCTTCTCAAGTGTACTTAAAAAATACTTTTTGAACACCTGATATAGTTAAATCATACTGTGAGTGTTGGTAATACAAAGACTAATAAACTTTGATTAGCATAATAGAGATACAGTATGTTTGAAATTACCTTAATATGGTGTAGCACGTGATAAGTGGAACTCAAAAACCAGAGGTAAAATTAATTTGTCTTGGGAGCCTGTATGGGAGAGATTATTTCAACCTGGGAAGTCCAGGGATGTTTCATAAAAAATGTATGGTTTGAAAATAATATAATTATTTTCATTAAATAATTATGTTTTTCCTGCCTAATATAAGTCTAACCTAAGTTCCAGCATTAAATAAAAAATATTAGCCATGCCCCTCAGGGACTCAACATCAAATAGAGGAAAAGAGGAGGCTGATATATAATTAATAAGAATATGGTGTGTTTAGTAATAAAATTGAGAAGTGTGACCAGATGCATTGAAACTCACCAAGACCATGACTGGCTCCCCAGCTTCATGCCTAAGTGAATGAAGAATGCCCAATTTTGGCATTTCATAGGATCATAGAGGAAAAAGACAAGTTTTTTTTAAAGAGAGGAAAAGAATATGATTAGAAATTGTTATGGGGAGCTGATATTCAGATAAAGAGGTATACGTAAGGATGACTTTTAAGAAATTTAAATATGTGAAATGCAATGTAACTCCATTCCCCTCTCTTTCCAATGAAACCTCCATTACATCTAAATTGCTTTTTTAAAATTGTTTTTGGATTTGAATCTTTTTCTAGGTTCTGTGAAGTGTGGTGAGAAAGGCCTCAGATATGTGTTAGGTGGAGGTCATAGCCCTCTAGTGTGCAGTAACAGTTAAGTGACTATGTCCCAAAGAGATTTCAAATCAACATGCCCAAAATCAAACTTTTATCTCTGTTCCCCAAAGCTGATGCTCTTGCAGTGTTCCCCATCTCAGTGAAGTGGGCAGATGCCAACCTGATTACCTAAACCAGAAGCCTGAGTATATTACCTTGACATCTCTTCTCTCCTCACTCACCGAATCCAAATCAGTAAAGGTGCATCCAGAGAGCTTAACAGCACATATATCCTCTAACTCCATACACCTCTGTCTACCCCACATGAAATCATACCCCCATCAATTTACTCAAGTACTACTACATTCGCCTCTTACCTGTATCTCCCCCAACCTCATACCCTCCAAGCTGTTTCCCACATTGCAACCATAGTGACCATGCTGAAACACAAATCTGATCATGTCAGGTTTGGAGTAGCTGATGAGGAGAATGAGTGAACTGGCCAAAGATAGAAGAACCTGGAGACTCTGGATTGAAAATTGGGAACACAAGGATCTTAAAGAACATTGATCCCAGATCCTCCATTTAACAGGAGGAGTCTGAGGTCCAGTCGGCCAACAAATGCAATTTGCCCAACAGATACACAGGCACAGAGCAAAGGTTTTTCATTCTGTAATCAGTTTTCTTCCTTGTGTCCCACATGTCTTGGTGTCTAGAGCTGTGCTGTCACCCTTTTCACTGACTCTTGAAAAAAAAAATTGTTTGCTTATTTTATTATTATTTTTCAAATGAACAAAACACATATAAGATTGGCTTGAGAAAAACAGGAGGCATAAAAATGACTCAGATATTGTCCAATAAATGGGCAGTTGTTACGCATGGAGGAGAACCACCTTATACATTCTGGAAATAATGTCAGTGCAAAACAGTCTACTAAGTTTTCTGATTACATGCGGCCATGAACCAGTTGATGGACTTCAACCATAGTATAATAAAAGAGGCAGCAATGAAGAATACTTTATATTAATTCCATACAAACTTTCTCTTTCTTAGAGAATGGGCTGATAGACGCTAAGGTTGTATTTTTATATTCTACCTTCTGGATATATTATTAGAAAAATTATAGTCACTGAGACAGTAAACCCCATGAAACACAGAATTCACTTGTGCCCCACACTAATGTCACCGATGTCCTTCTTTAGGGAAGGGGGGCTACAAAGTACATGTTCAGTCAATAGCCAGAGCATGAAATAGAATTTTAGTCACTTTGTGATTAAAAAAAGAAAAAAAAATATATCACGTTTCATGATGTCAGATGGAGAAATGGTACAACAGAATTCTCCCAATAATAAAGAAATCCAGCAAAAGAGTCAAGGCGTAGAGAGGAATGCAATTCCCAAAAGACAAAATGAGATTTTTGTACACTTTGTTTTCAAAAATCTTTTCTCAGAGGATTTGAGTCAATGTCTTACTTTATCCAAATTGGCTTTCACTTCTGTAACTATTATTAGAGTTGTTGAACTTTGCTTGTACATGTTGTAGATCTTGTGGTTCCCACGTTTTGTCAAAAACAGTCACCTGAAATATTTTTGTGGTTGAGATATGCAATGAATTAGCTGGCTACTTGAAGACTTCCATGATTCCATGAGCAGTTTGCTCTGCCTTCTTGCTGGTTCTCATCACTCCTCTCTAATTTTGAATGTGGTTAAGGGAAAAAGGCAAAATAAAAGTCTATTTTGAGCTACACGACACCACCATGACTAAATATATACTGTATTTGTGACTTCGGACAGTTTTATCATTGCCACACTCCAGGGCCCACAAATTGCTGCTGCTAAATAAGAAATGTCCATTGTATATTTTTATGGCCTAAATTCACACATTGATGTATATAATATTTGTATTTTACTGAATGTTTGGATCACTCTCTCTCTTTTCTTTTGATGAAGAAAAATGGAGCATAATGGTAATAGAATAACAACAATTTATTTTTAGGGATTTTCATGCTATATCTTCCTAAAGTCAACCATGACCATTTATATAAGTAGAATAAATATGACTAGGAAATCAAACATGAATGAGACAGGCAGGAACATCTGAATTGATAGGGCCATATATGGGTTCAGAAGTGAGAGAGAGAAAAGGGAAACCATGATTGTACTCCCATGAACAAATACAAAGAATAACTTAATTGTTATTTTTGATCCAACTTTGAAGTAAGGCATGTAGTTGATTGAACAAAGCAGCTTATGACCTTAAAATGTTGGGTTAATTTTTGAATCGTATACATCTTCTCAGTTCCCCAGAAGAGTCATCATATCTTGTTAAGAATAGAACAAACATTGGTAAATTAATGGATTAATGAATAAAACTGTATGTTTAGAAGTGGCACAATGTAGTTGGTGAAGTCATGTATAGGAAGACTAAATCGGCTTTGTGATTTAGAACAAAAATACTGGAGCTGCTTAGTGACTCAATTTCCCCTCGTACCAACTAGCAAGAACATAATCCATTTGAAAAATTTTTTTCAATGATGGTTGACGGTTGTCGTGGTACTGTACAGATTTTATATCACTTGTGTAGGGATGGGCAGAAGAGTAAAGGCACAAATATCTGGTTCTTGTCAATCATTTGTTTTTTACCACTGAAGTGGTGATGTAAGGCTATAAAGAGGAACTGCCCTGATTCCATAGACACGAGCAGAGTTGCAAGTAGCATCATCATGGTGACTCCAAAAGAGAAAAGTGAGGCCACAGTGTGATCTTTCCCCAACATCCTGGATAAATTTCCAACTCTGCTGCTGTCTGAGGTGCAGCAACACGTCATGGAGGATTTTCTGTAAGCCATATTTTGACATTCTGCTCTTGTTCATGGTGTGCACCAGACAGGAACATATGGTTCCAAATGTCTGTGGCAGTTGTGTAGAGGACACAACAGAAATAGTTGTTTTATGTTGAAAATATAAAAAAAGAGGAATATGGAATGCAATGAATTGGCCACTGAAGAACAAAGACCTTCAATATTTCAAGTTGCCTATTATGGTTGTCAGAGGGAAAAAATGTAGAGAGAGTTAAAACATTGATAATGTCTACTGCTGTGAGAAAAAAATGTTCTCACTGATTACTGTAGAACTATTCAATGACAAAAATCAATATTACTCAAAGAAAGTTGGTTCCTTGTCTAAGTAATTTTATAAGAATACAGGTATTTTGTAATAGTACTTTAAAAAGGAGTTTCTCTTTGAGGATTTCAAAAAAATAAACAGAATCAGTTGATAAACTGGTATGGTTCCCCATGTGAATTTTCAGGTCAATAATTTGCACTGTGGTGGGAAGAACTTTGTTTACCTTGCCCTGGGATAAATATCCATCTAACTGGGCTTTTATCTGTTCTTTCTTCATTATGCAGTGAGCTTTTAGAGATCACTTCATATGCCCCAAATATCTGAGTTGCACAGAGTAATGCATTTTCTGTTTTCACTCATTTAGGATCTAGTGGCTTTTTTATGACTGTGGTCACCCTGCTCTCTCCTTGCTATTATGCTACAGATGATTCAAAGGCAATTAGTACACAGGCTTGGGGATGCTTTTAAAATTGACTGGTCATGGACAAACTCAGGACACTTTAATCAAGTAATGTCTTACAACATGCCTGCTTCCTATATAAGGAGGTATGTTACCTTTCTGAAGTAGGAAATTGCTTGCCATAAAGAAACAGGCTATCAAATGTGATTCTTGTGACTGTGGTTTACTTTGCTGTGACCAGAACACTAAGGATAAGATTAATCACCCAACTATCAAAAGTAATAAATATCTAGTAATTACAAGCTAGCTAAAAAATAACAGGGTAGGTAAAATACACTACAAAGATTGAGAAATAGCTAGGGAGATATACTTCCAGGTCCCCTCAGAAACAGGCAGAGGCAAGAATTCAATTCTTGTAAGTTAACTGGGGAGTTAATTCAAGGAAAAACCAAGGTATGAGGCAGGAAAAGAGAAAAAGCTGATGAAAGATGCAATACCCACCCAGCAAGTGATCACTGCAGGCAACTGGAACAGAATTCCCTTGGTGAACTTTGAGAGAAACTATAGAACACATTTCAGAGTTCTCCCCATTGAGGGGCTGGTTCCAAGATACTGGACATAGACTTAACTTCCAAACCATCAAAAAAAAAAAAAAGAAAAAAGAAAGAAAAGAAAGAAAAAGAAAAGGGGAAAAAAAGCCCTCATGAAGAATCCCAGCTGTTTTCAGGAAGCCAGGTTCACAGGCAGAGGTAAATGCTGAGAGCATATGGGTGGGGCACTGAAAGCTTCTGCTACTGCAATTTATACTAAAATTTATAAAATAAGCGCTTCTGGATAAAAGTAAAGGATTTAATACATTTCCTCCAGAAAACTCACTAAAACTACAGTGCAGGGACGGGGAGAAAATGCAATCATTGAGGAGTGGGAACTTACCTGGCCAACTACAGAACACTAAATTATGGAACTATCATTGCTAAAAAGCAAGAGTCAGCCTGCTCTTCAGGGTAGAAAAGTCTCATGGCTAGAAGCTAGCAGCCTGGAGCACCTCCAGGACCTCGGGGACATGGAGAGCTAATGTAGGAAGGATTGCTGGAAAGCTCTTTAAGAAGTGGTTACATCCACACCACGGGATATCTTCCTCTCCCCATGACTTTCACATAAAACTGGGGACATTTCTCTAGAGATGGTAAAACTCAGGCTTTCTAGATAGGAGGATGCCAGACTTAAAAGAAGCATAATTAACAGTCTGAACTGGGGGATTAAGTAAACACAGATGCAAACGGAAGTTGCAGTTGGTGGCTTTCTTCATTTACAAGCCTCCCAGTTCACAGACAGTTAGAGCTTGACTCTTAAGGAAGGGCACCAGGAGAGTCTTCTCTTGGAAATGTAATCAGCCCAAAAGAAAACTTTTTTTCGTTTCCTTCAAATTTATTTATTAAAGAGAAATACATATATAGTTGAATTCCCATTCTGCCTGCCCCAAAGGCAACCAACATTGTGATATTTCTTTGCCATGATTTTATATTACCTACATAGTATCCTTTTGTTTTGTTTTGTTTTTGTATTTGTTTTCTCGTATTGAAGTACAACTGCGGTACAAATGTAAGTTAAAGGTGTATAATACAATGATTCACAATTTTTAAAGGTTATACACCATTTATAGTTATATTATAAAATATTGGCAATATTCCCCATGTTGTAGACTATATCCTTATAGCTTATTTTATACCTAATAGTTTGTATCTCTTACCCCCCCATCCCTATATTATCCCTCCCCCTTCCCTCTCCTCACCGGTAACCCTAGTTTGCTCTCTATATCTGTAAGTCTGCTTCTTTTTTGTTATATTCATTAGTTTGTTGTAGAAATCTCTTAAATATACTCTTAAAAATGCTGACATCAGAGGTTCCCTGATGTCACTCCACACTATTCTCTAGCAAAGTTTAGAACCCACATGCCCTGCCCAATTTGACTCTGTACTTGCAATCAGCTTTCTAGTCCTCCTTCCTTAATGATGAACAGACAACAAAGGGTTGTAGGACATTTGAGAAACTTCCCACCATGATAGCTGGAGACCAAAAACACAGGAAAAAAAGCATCTTGAAAGCAGCAGAAAGTATTTAGGGTAGAAAAGTCCCCCAATAATATCCTCAGAGGGTTAAGGATAGATATTACATCTGTGAAACAAAAACAAGATATTTAACATTGAGAGGGAAAAAAAATAACTCATAAAATAAAAACATAATAGCATAAATGAAAAAAATCATAAAAGGAGGGCTTCCCTGGTGGTGCAGTGGTTGAGAGTCTGCCTGCCGATGCAGGGGACACGGGTTCTTGCCCTGGTCTGGGAAGATCCCACTTGCCGCGGAGTGGCTGGGCCCATGAGCCATGGCCGCTGAGCCTACGCGTCCGGAGCCTGTGCTCCACAACGGGAGAGGCCACAACAGTGAGAGGCCCGCGTACCGAAAAAAAAAAAAAAAAAAAGAGAAAAATCATAAAAGAATTAAAAAATAAACTTGAGAAAATGTCTTAAAAAGTTATACAAGTTGACAAAGAGAGGGACTCATGCAACAGGTACAATATCTGAGTAAACTGAATTAAAGAAAGATAATTTTTAAAGCACTTTTGCTCAGAAAATTCTCAAGTATGTGTTGAGAGAAATGAAGAGAGAAAGAATGAGCTAGATGGAGATACAGAGACAGAGAGACTTAGAGAAAGAAATAAGAAGGAAGAAGAGGAAGAGGAGCAGAAAAGATAGGATTCAAAACTGAAACAAAACCAAAAAGCACCAGACATTAAATACAGGGAAAAGGAGGAGAATCCCCAAAGTGACAGTGAAGGCAGTATTCCAGGAGGGAAACTGACCTTCCTGTAGAGAGCCACCTGTCCTGATTAAAGCCGCATTAATCCGCGAGATAGACATGTAAAAGCCTATCACTAGCATCACTTCCAATACTCTGTTGTTCTTTTTCTTTTTTAAAAAACGTGAAAGAGCTTCTGGATTCCTTGTTATAGCAAAACAAGGAGGTAAAGCAAGGACCACATGTAAGTAGTAAAGAATTTGGTCTTGTCTAAAGAGACATCTGGGGACTTCCCTGGGGGTCCAGTGGTTGAGACTCCAAGCTCCCAGTGCAGGGAGCCCGGGTCGATCCCTGGTCGGGGAACTAGATCCCGTATGCTGCAGCTAAAAAAAAAAAAAAAAAAGATCCTGCATACCGCAAGGAAGATCTCGCACACAGCAACGAAAATCCCACATGCTGTATCTAAGACCCAGCACAGCCAAATAAATAAATATTTTAAAAAAGAGAGATCTGACCTTTACCCTGGGTTTTGGGGAGGTAGTATATGTTATACCTGATAAAAAAAAGTCTTTATTTAGGGCAGGGACTAGCCATACTTGATAGTCTTAGTGTAGAAGATGACCATGGCACAACGACCAGCCATATGATTGGGAGGGGGCTGGGATTTGGGCCGCAAGTATCACTTGCCCTGGACAGTGAGTCAAATCATTTGGAAACCAATCAATCAATCAATCATGCCTATGGAAAGAAGCCCCAATAACAACTCTGGACATTTGGGCTCAGGTGACTTTTCCTGGTTGGCAATATTTCATGATATTGACATATCACAGGTTAAAGCTAGGAGGGTAACATGTCCTAACTGCAGGAAGAGAGAACAACAGAAGCTCTGCACTTGGAACTCTCCCAGATTCTGCCCTATATGTCTCTTGTTTGGCTGATTCTCATCTGTATCCTTGCCTTATAATAAACCATAACCATGAGTATCATAGCTTTTAGTGATAATAATTGAGCTTGAGGGTGATTTTGGAAATCCCCCAAACTTGCAGCTCGTGTCAGAAGTGAGAGAAGTCTTGGGGACTGTGCCCTCAAAACTGAGACTTTGGCTAGCTCTGGGCACATGAGATCCAGAAAAGAGGAAATGTCTCTGAGGGGAAAGACAGGAATAGCCTAGATAAACAAGGAAGGAAAGTATCAAAATGACAGCTGCTTTGAAGGCCAAGAGTGCCCAGCACAGGGAGTAGGAAAATGAAGGTGTCCATGGAGGATGTCTCCAAGGGAAAATAAATTGATGCAAGCAAATTAGTGAAAATTGTGTAGAGAAGTTATTGGAATCTGTGAAAAGTGGGCAATAAAGAGAAATCAAGCCAATGAAAAAATAAGACAAAAAACAGAAACAAAACAAAAAATCTTCAGGAAAAATGAGTAAGAGAAAAATGTAATCACAGTGCATCCCAGTGCTCAGTTGTGCTTCAGAGTCAAATAAAACCCTGAATAATGATTGAATTTGAAACCTTAGTTTATTAAGAAGAGGAGAAAGGGAAGCCAATGGAATGAAGGTGTTAAAGAGTGAAAATCTCATATACCATGACAGAATGATGGATAATACCTCCAACTCGTGAAGCCTACAAGAACTATTTATATATATTATGTAGAAACATGGGATGTGTAAATGCTGGACAAAATAGCTGTAATAGTTGAAGAAACAATGGGCAGCAGAGAGAAGTGGTATTGTTATGTTACGTTTTTATTTAGTGCTAACTTCTAAAACTATATGTGTGTATTTCTTTGATAAATAAAAGCAATAGTTTAAAAAATACAGGACACTTCCAGGAAGAGATTATGAAGAAAGAAATTAAACCAAGATGTAATAATTAAAAACTTGGATTAATTTATATGATTTAAATATGAAGAAGCTTAGTGTGTTTTGTTGTCAGGAAACTTAAATTGAAAATCCATAAGGAAGGCTGGGATGAATAAAAATTACAATGTTGTAATGGTTGTGAGCTTCAGTTTTGGATTTTTAAATGCAATTACCAGCTCTCTAACACAGGGTCTTTAAGGTTTCTGCTCACTTAATTAATCATTCCAAAACTGAATTAATTTGAGATTATAAGATTGCTGAAAATAATGATTATTAAAATATGTGCAGGGGCTTCCCTGGTGGCGCAGTGGTTGAGAGTCCGCCTGCTGATGCAGGGGACATGGGTTCATGCCCTGGTCTGGGAAGATCCCACATGCCGCGGAGCAGCTGGGCCTGTGAGCCATGGCCGCTGAGCCTGCTCGTCCGGAGCCTGTGCTCTGCAATGGGAGAGGCCAAAACAGTGAGAGGCCCGCATACCGAAAAAAATATATATATATATGTGCAAAAGCAAACTTTGACTACATTAGGTATGTGTACAAGATATGCCATTTTACACCTCCCTTTCTGAACTGAGATGTCTTGGTTATGTCTTACAGATATCTTGGCGTTCCAAGTATTCAAATCTGATCAGTCTACAAAGATACATTGAGTTCCGACCATGTGTCAGGAGCTGGGAAAGGCTCTGAATGTATCCAGAGCCTCGACCCCATATGAAAAGACCCTGCCTTCCTGGTGCTTGCAATCTAGAAGGAGAGAGAAACACTAAACTAGTGAACAAATAGTTAAAATTGGTAATAAATGCCAAGAAAGAAAAGTGCAGGGTGCTATGGAAGGGTAAAATTGGGTGGACATATTTTTCATTGTGGATCCAAAGAAAGCCTCTCTGAGTAATGAGGTATGAGGCACAAATAATGCTTCATTAGGAAAAGTGTGAGGAAAGGAATATTCAAGATGCTGAGAGCAGCTTCGGGAAATGTCCTGACACACAGAGTTGGACATGATTGAGGACCGGAAGAGAACTAGTTCGACAAGATCCAAGTGAGAAGGAGAGTTCCCCGCTACGTGGCTGAAATGAGGAGGAACAAGAGAAGCAAACATGAGGTGAAGATGCTGATATTCTTGTGGCCTTGGTGGTGAGGACTCTGCCTTAGGGAGCACATAGCTGAGTGGGTGAATGACTACGAGCTGGAAAGATAGAACCAGGCTCAAAGGTTTCACATCAGCTTTAGAATCAATTCTCAGATCTTCAGGAAGGCTGGTAAGGACATTGGAGGATCTGGGCTTCTGAGATGCAGATGAGGCTCCTCTGGCGCTACTCTCTCTCCAGCTCACATCAACCACTCAGGGGTTACTGCAAATATTTACATAGTTGGAGCCCTCCCTTGTCTGGAATATTCTTCTTCTTCCCCCTTCAGTAACTCCCAGCTAGCCCTTAAGGCAAGGTTTAAAGGCTTCTTCCTCAGAGCACTCTTTCCTAAGCTCCTACCCCAAAGCAAGTTCCACTTTTCAAATCTATCACATCCTTCTGCTTCCCTTCATGGAACCTGCATTCTGTCTCTGTGCCTCAATGTGCTCTTCTGAAAAATGAGTGGAGTAATATTAGTGATCACCTCAGGGGGTCATGGTGACTCAAATATAAACCACAAAATATAGGGCCAGGCCTATGGTAAAGGCTCAGTAATGTTAGCTATCATTTGATAGAAGGAAGGCACAAAAGAATATATATTTATATTGTCTCAAAGCATGCAAAACTAATCCTTGCTGTTGAAAGTCAAGATAATTGTGACATTGGGGCAGGGGGTGTAGCCGAGAGGGACCACAGAGGTTCTGATGGAGTTCTGTTTCTTATCTGGGTGGTTGATTACATGACAGTGTTCATTTTGTGATAATTCATCTTTGAGCTCAAAACTTAGGATTTGTACTTTTGTACTTTAATAAGAGTAGTACTGGGCTTCCCTGGTGGCACAGTGGTTGAGAGTCTGCCTGCCAATTCAGGGGACACGGGTTCGAGCCCTGGTCTGGGAAGATCCCACATGCCACGGAGTGGCTGGGCCCATGAGCCACAACTACTGAGCCTGCGCGTCTGGAGCCTGTGCTCTGCAACAAGAGAGGCCGCGACAGTGAGAGGCCCGCTCACCGCGATGAAGAGTGGCCCCCGCTTGCCGCAACTAGAGAAAGCCCTCGCACAGAAACGAAGACCCAACACAGCCAAATATAAAAATAAATAAATTAGGGCTGCCCTGGTGGCGCAGTGGTTGAGAGTCCGCCTTCCGATGCAGGGGACATGGGTTCTTGCCCCGGTACAGGAAGATCCCACACGCCCGCAGAGCGGCTGGGCCTGTGAGCCATGGCCGCTGAGCCTGCGCGTCTGGAGCCTGTGCTCCGCAACAGGAGAAGCCACAGCAGTGAGAGGCCCGTGTACCGCAAAAAATAAATAAATAAATTAATTAATTAAAAAAAGAGTAGTACTTACCTCCTAAGGTGGCTACCAGTATTGACTCCATTAATACATGTAACAGTGTCTTAGAAGGAATATATAATAAAACACAAAACAAGTACTCATTATTTTAAGGAAAAGCTTATTTATAACCAAAAGAGAACAGAGATGAGTTGTGAGCCCTTCCTTTATAAAAATGACTTTTGGAGCTGGAAGGAGAAATGGAGAACATCAGTCTCCATTGGCTTTTAGACAGCAGTCCAACCATTCATGTTATGGTTGGGCCTCAGGAGGTGATGGGACTTGGCTATGAGCAGTGAGCCACGGTTAGTGATCAGACCAGGGTTGGGACCCAGGTCTCCTGACATCCTGACTGCCCAGCCTGGATCTTTTCTTCTTTACTCTCCTTACTTATACAGTAAGTCCCCTACATATAAAACCTTCACATTGCAAACTTTCAAAGATGTGAACGTGCATCTGGTAACAGCAAGGAACCAGAACCTGTGCCATCAACGTCAGGTATGAGTGAAATTGCAGCTTGCCCTCTGTCTGCTATTACTGACGATCCTTCAGCTCTACCATCTCCCACCTCCTCTCCCTCCTCCAGTCAGTAACTCTTCTTGCCTGTGCACTTGATGCCAGCCCCTGTATGCCAGTTGTTGTGCTGTACTGCTGTACTTTTCAAGGTACTGTACTGAAAGATTAAAAATGTTTTCTTTATTTTTTTGTTTGCTTTTTGTGTATTATTTGTGTGAAAAGCATTATAAACCTATTACAGTACAGTACTATATAGCTGATTGTGTCAGTTGGGTACGTAGGCTAACTTTGTTGGACTTATGAACAAATTGGACTTCTGAACGTGCTCTCAGAATGGAACTCATTCATATGTGGGGGACTTAATGTATATGGAGGTAGCTAAATACCAACTTGGTTCAGACCTTCCACATGATGGATTATTTTTTACACTCTCAGGTTTTAATAATAGGATATAAAGAGTTGAATAAATAAGACATTTTTTCTTTCAAAGATTTTACTACAGTTGTTTTCCATAGTGCTTTCACAAATGGACCAGTGTTAGTATGAAAATTACAGTAAAATTGTTAAGGTGTGTGTGATGGTAGCCATGGTGCTGAAAATTCAAATGTTAGGAGAAACCCCTACTGCATATGGCATTTTGCTCACATTTGACATGTAAGATTATACTCGAGATTTTCTAGATACAGGGCACTATATTAATGTCCTGAGTATGACACTAAATATACACTGATCTGTGTAGGAGTTCTGAAAGAAATCCGGTTCATTATTCAGTTCCGTCCTACAAATGTGTACTTATGAATTGTAGGTTGTATAGATTATGACTTCATTCATACATTCATTCATTCGATGAGCATTTATGAAGTTTCCCCTAATTGCCAGGCATACTGCTAAATGCTGAGGTTTCCTGTAAACAGAGCAGTCTGCCATCATTGAGTTTCTAATAAAGTAAACAGACATTTAGAGAGTTGATAATGACCATGAGGGAACTGAGCAGGGCACTATGAGGGAAATTAATGTAACAAATTTAGATCAGACAGACAGAATGGATCGAAAGAGGCAATGGGAGAGAGGAACAATTAAGAATCTATTGTAATAGACTAGATGGAAGATCACGGTGATTTGGGCAAGTGTAGTGGTTCTCATCTAGGGGTGATTTCTACTTCAGAGGACATTTGGCAATGTCTGCAGACATTTTTTGGTTGTTACAGCTTGGGAGGAGGGTACCACTGACATCTAGTGGATAGAGTCCAGGGAAGTTGCTGAACATCCTATAAGGCACACGACAGCCTCCGCAACAAATAATTTTCTGGCCCCAAATGTCAAAAGTTTTGAGGCTGAGAAACCCCAGGCTAGTATGACAGCAGCGGAGCTGCAGAGAAACAAATTAAAGAAATGTCTGGGGCATAAAACCAATAGTGTATGAAAACAGACTGGATGTAGTAGGAAAAGTAAGGATGATGTCCTGAGTTATTCATTTTAATAACTGGATGGAAGGTGGTACATGTACTGAAATGAGGAACTTTGGAAGGGGACTGGGGAGGGAGCGATAATATGGCACAGAATTAAGTGATCGACATGCTTAGTCAGTAGGAAACAGTAACTACAATTGGTTATGTGAATCTGGAGTTCAGAGGCAAGTCTGAATAAAAGAGAAAATTTGGGATCCTTGCTTAAAGATATTCAGTGTCTTAGAAGAAACACGTGACATCACCTAAGGAAAAAAGTATAGATAAAGAAGTGGTCAAGAAGTGAGGATTTTGATCCCAAATCAGCTGCACATTCTTAGGAAGCTCTAAAAGCCACTTGATCTTTTGCTTTCAGTACCCTGGGTAACATCATAAGTAAACTCTAGTGTACTCACCACTTGGAAAACACGTTTATAACATTTGGGTTCCTTAGTCTATTCTAAGCCATTTTCCTTTATGTCTAGTTATATTATTAAAATTAAGTAATTTTAAATGGATTGCTATCTAAGTAATGTCACCAGCTCTCACAAGATGCACAATGCTGCACGCTACCGTATTGCTTCATTATTAACCACGGTGTATCAGTTTAAGCTTAAGATTTGGGAAATGGGTAAAAGACCGAATGCATTCAATTGGAAACTTTTATTCTTAAGAGGGCACTATGAAAATATGAATCAAGAGTGATGAACAGTCATTTGGGGCAAAAATATAACTAGATGCATATATACACAAGATACAGTGCTTCTAAAAAGCACAAAACAAATGAAGAGCAGGTGCTGATCTCTCAGTAACTTACACCATGAGCCTGTGTACATGAGCAGTGGAGGAAAGCATTTTAACAAGGAAATAAATTTCAGTTTTAAGCTTTACAGATTTTACAGATGATACAGAAAAGTAACTTAAGTGTGCATGTGTTCTTTAAGAAGCCTGCTTTAGGAAATGCAATCTTTCTCATATTTCTACCAACCAAAAAGAACTTAAGACCAAGGGTCATGCAGGTAAAAGTAAAAGTAATAAAATTTCCTTCAATAGTATTGGACCAAATTACTATTACTACATTATTAACTGAGTCGTTTTCTAACAGACAAAATATTTTAGGCTTTGCCATCTGAGGCATATTTAAACTAGAAATGTATGTGTAGATTAATTTAACCAAAAAAGTAAATTATCACAAATGAACTAATATATACTGAGTAATGAAAACCTTGGAAAATACTTTGTATGCAGTAGCTCATATAATCCTCCAATGGTGTTACTGCGTTATTATCATTCTCATTTTACAGATGAAGGTATCAAATCCTAGAGAGAGTGTGACAGTCAGTATAGAGTAGGTTTCACTATAATAACAAACAGATCTCAAAATCTTAATGGATTACAACACAAAATTTGTTTTCACTGATTTGTCAACAGTTTGCTGCTGATCTGACAACTATTGAAGCAACTCCTTCCCAAAAGGTGACTCAGGGGTCCAGGCTGCTTCCATCTTGACCGCTAGAACTTGCAGCTTTCAGAATTTCTCTGGCAAGAGAAGATAGTGCTGGAGGGAAATGGGAGATCCTTTCACTTCTTTCCTTCTCACCCAGAAATGGCACATACTACTTCTACTCACATTTCATTGGTTAAATATATATTTTTACACCTAACTGAAAAGATACAGGTTTTAATATGCCCGGAAGAAGAGAAATGGCTATAGGTAAGCATCAGCAATCTCTCCTATAGGGAGATAAAGTAATTTAACCAAGGCTACAAATCTAGAATTGGGTAAAACCAGGATTCAAACAGTTTGCTCAAAAGCTGACCTAATTCTGGAGTTTGGGATCTCAAGATCTAGACATGCAATATCTATTATCTATTAACCCCATATGTATCAAGAAAAATAGGCCACTGATTATGCTTTACACAAATCTTTAGGTTTAAAAAAAAATCCTCTAACAAGCTTTATATTTATTCTTACTTTAAATAATACTTACTAAGGATTTATAAAGTACCCATTATTTGAATTTTGAAGCATCACTTCCTCATCAAGTTCTTCCCAAATTCCTAAAGAGGTTAAATTTCTCCTTTTCATCATGCCCTAAGTACAATTTTGTAAAACTCATCACATTTCTTTACTACCTATGAGTTTCATTATGGCAGCAACCATATTCCCACTGTGTATCCGGGGTTTGGCCCAATGCCTCCCACAAAGTAGGCACTCAAATATGCATTGAATGAGCCAATGAATGAATGAATGACAGGAAAGTTTGTCTCTTTTCTGAAGCAAGTCATATCATATCATATCATCAGACACTTTCCGGACTTAGAAATGTTCCTCGGCCAAATAAATGAAATTTACAACTTCCAGTTAACATTCTTAGTTTTCTTATTTCTTCTCACTTGCCTAATACTATGACTACATTCTTTTAACACAGAGCTCTTCAAATTTCTGAAGATAACCTGCATATGCTCCTAATTTTTCTTGGTTTCATCAATCTATGCATGAGATGCATTCTTAAATCCAAATCAACCCTTCTTCTTATCTGTGGATATGTTTTGTTTTATCAACTATCATACAGAAGTATCCAGAACCAGGCACAGTATTTGAAGTATGAACTGACTAGCTGCCAACAGTGAGGCTATAAGCTCTCTTGGAGGATGGATGGTGCATGCTTCTCACTATAGGGTCTTCGGTAAAAAAAAAAAAAAAAAAATATATATATATATATATATATATATATATATATATAGTGTCTGGCACCACATATAAGGGTGAATGAATGAATGCATCTGAAGTTATATTACATTTCTTTTTGTAATTCTTTCCTATTATAGGTCTATATACCTGTGGACATGTTTTTCAGATGAATTAACTCAGTTTAAGTCAGTTCTCCAAAATCCATACTCAGAGGGGAAAAAACAAAACAAAACAAAACAAAAACAAAAACTCTAGAGTGTTAACGCAGACCTAGCAAACATTTATACAGAACATTCCTCCGCAAGGCTCAGAGGAAATTAAGCCAAAATGATCAAATGATGATGATTTCCCCAGGGAAGTGTCCTTGTCCTTCTACAGAGAAATAGTCTCCAAACCTACAGTGCTAAAATAGCCTCTCTTCCAGCGTTCAAACGTGACAGTCAAAAGAAATCAAGAAAAGGAGCGGCGCTGGAAGCTGCCTCTTTCCCAGTTCTGCACGTGTAAATGGAAGCAATTTACGAGAGATTATCTTGGGTCTGAATAGGAAAGAAGGCACTTTAATCTTAGAGGGCTGAAAGTATCTCATTTTTCTCCTCTTCCTCCTCCTTTTCTTCATCTTTGCCAGAGTTGAAATAAGAGCTCCTCTATTCTCTGAATACTGGCGTCCGAGATGGCGATTTTCCATCAAGTGATGGGAAGAGTCGTAGTTGGCCATCTCTACGACCCCCCCTAACAGGCGCACGGGGACATTACCAAGGAGGCTCCTCTGCCACTCACAGCCCACAACAGAGGCTGCCTTTGCTCTGACCAGCAGGTTAAATTTTCTGTCTTCAGGATGCAATACTCAATAGACTTTCCAGCATCACAGCGCAAAGTTGAGGGAGACGGAGAATGTGCGTGCCTGTGTGCGTGTATGAGTGTCTGGATCAGTGCATTGGAGCGGGCAGTAAATAAAGGCTGGGGCCAGCGAGAGGAAGAGGAAAGCAAGAATTGAGAAGCAAAAGCGTGGCTCGTATCCTAGTGAACCTGCTGGAGCTCCTCCGGCTTTTGCTCAGAGCCCCTGCACCAACTCACCCAGTACCCCCTCTCCTTCCTCCTTCGCCTTCTCTCCCCCTTTCCCCTCCTTGTTTCGTTGCACCCTCCACCTACCCTCCCCCGCCCCCTCCACTTTCTCATCTGACCAGAGGACGAATGAGTGAGGCGTTCCAGCAAATTGGGGCAGCAACTTTCCTCAGCTGGTCTCCCGGCTCCGGGAGCAGTTGCGCCCTGCTTCCCCGCGGTCTGCGGCCCATGGAGGAGGAGGGGGAGCCGCAGCAGTGATGGGCTAGCGGCAGAAACGAGAAGCCAGCCCCGAGCGAGCCCAACGTCGCCAGCCAGCTCCGCGTTCCCACGCCTGTTCCCTCAATCTCTTTCCGGGGGTCTGGCGCGGGCGGAGGGGGGGTAGGGTGAGGCGCGCAGGGTGCAAACGGGGAGCATCCCAGGGAGGATGAGGCGGGGACCCGACCTGAGCGAGCTGCCTCTCGAGGGCGTGCGACAGCGGCTGGGTCTGGGCAGGAATTAAGAAGCTGGGAAGATGGAGCGCCGCACACTCCTCGCGCAGCCCGGGCTCTGGACCAGGGACACCAGCTGGGCGCTTCTCTATTTCCTCTGCTACGTCCTCCCCCAGACGGCTCCGCAAGTACTCAGGATCGGTGAGTGAAACCCGGGGAACGCTCCAGGCTGCCGAGAGGCTCGGGGGATGTGCTTTCTCACCGCGGCCAGCGCGGGCTCCGCGGATCCCGGGCGAGGCAGTGCGCGTAGGCGCGGGGGCAGGAGCTGGGGGGAGTGGAAGTCAGCTCACCCGGGAGGCTCCAGGAGAGGAGAAGTCTCGTCACAGCTTCTCTCCTGGCGAGTGCCGGGCTTCCCCGCGAGGTACGGTTGGCGGGTTTTTTAATCTGGGCTCCAGACACGCGGGCAAGAGAACAAGGGTTCGAGACTCTCCTGCACAGGTATCCTACTCTGGGTGTGGGGTCGCGCGTGGCTACAGCCAGTCGGTTTGGGAGCGGAGATGCGCTCTCCCCTTCACCTCGGTGGGCGTCGCGCTGTCCAGATCCACCGCCCGGGTCCCCGGCAACAGGGGATCTGGGTACTCGCGGGCATGCTCAGATCTCAGGAGTAGAATTTGGGGACCGCGAGGGACGCGAGGACTTCCCTGAGCCTGCTAGCCCCGATCCTCCAAGTTTTTATCCTTAAGTTGGGTTCTTCCACAAGGAGTCTCCAAAGTCTGGAGGATTCCATTAGAGTTGGGCAGAGTCGGGATCTTACTTCTGACTGAGGGTTCCAGGAGTAGGGAGGATCGTCAAGTCAGTGCCGTAAGCCGGCACCTAAGTTTTCCACTTGCTCCCCAATCTGTCCCGCCAGCCTGCCACTGAGCATGATCCAGACCCGTCAAGGTAACTCCCTGGAAGACTCTGGACTTCCGTCTCGAGGGGGGCGGTGGTGGGGATAAAAAGAGACTGGAAAACTAAATGTAGGAATCCCAGGGCAGCCTAAAGCGGGTGAAATGCAAGCTCAGTAACAGGGAGAGGGTGGGAATTTTGCTAGTCTGTGGATTCAGATACCTAAATGCACCCACCATCAGGGTTTGGTCTCTGGAGGCACCGAGCGATTTCTGAGCAGCATTTTGGGTCGAAAAGCTCTTTGACTACTTTAGTGTTCTCCCTTGCAAACTAAACCCAATTTCTATTCCTTTAGTCTCAGTTTGTCCTTTTCCCCCAACCCACTGTGCTTCTTAAAGACCCAGTGAGCGAGGAGAGCCACAGGTGAAGTCTTTACACCACACCAGACGGGGCTCCCAGCTTCGCCAGTTTCTCACGTTAGGCACCAAGAGTGAAGTCCTCACGTCTGAGGGCTTCTAACTCATAACATTTCCAGGAACTGACAGAAAGTGCACTCTTTACTGACTCCTCTAATTGGCTGAAATTTCTCAGTAACTTTGTTAGTTCCGACCTGCAACTGAAGAACCTCTTTCCAAAGATTCAGAACGTAGTTCCTGTCACTGAATATGCCGATTTAAAAAAAGAAAAAAGAAAAGAACATAGAAGTTTACTATGCTGAAGTACATTTTCTCTAGGCACGTGGGATCTGATTTTCAAGGAAAGAAAGGTTCTCAAATACTAACTTTTACTGCAGACATCTTTTTCTAGACTAATGATAATGTACATTTTGGTGGTTAATTTAGACTGTTCATTTAAAAGGTCCCAAAGTATTCCTTTTACAAAAAAAATACCACTCATAATTAAAATACCCTTCACCTTAGATATGTTCTAACCTTAAAATCCTTTTTTCTTTCTTTCTTTTTTTTTTTTTTTTTTTTTGATGCGATCAACCCTACACACTCTGGTAACAAAATTCCTGTGGACAACATGAAGTAAACAATCAGTGTGTTACAGTTTACAATGTTCATTAACTTAATTGGTGCTTTGCATATATTTTATTTTATTTATTATTTTAACCTCTTTATAGGAGTATAACTGCTTTACAATGGTGTGTTACTTTCTGCTTTATAACAAAGTGAATCAGCTATGTGTATACATTTATCCCCATATCCCCTCCCTCTTACATCTCCCTCCCACCCTCCCTATCCCACCCCTCTAGGTGGTCACAAAGAACTGTGCTATGTGGCTGCTTCCCACTAGCTATCTATTATACATTTGGTAGTGTATATATGTCCATCCTACTCTCTCACTTCATCCCAGCTTACCCTTCCCTCTCCCTGTGTCCTCAAGTCCATTCTCTAGGTCTGACTCTTTATTCCTGTCCTTCTCCTAGGTTTTTCAGAACCATTTTTCTTTCTTTCCTTTTTTTTTTTTTTTTTTTTAGATACTATATATATGTGTTAGCTTACAGTATTTGTTTTTCTCTTTCTGACTTACTTCACTTTGTATGACAGACTCTAGGTCGATCCAACTCACTACAAATGACCCAGTTTTGTTCCTTTTTATGGCTGAGTAATATTCCATTGTATATATGTGCCACATCATCTTTATCCATGCATCTGTTGATGGACACTTAGGTTGCTTCCATGTCCTGGCTATTATAAATAGAGCTGCAATGAACATTGTGGTGAAATTTTTGAATTATGGTTTTCTCAGGGTATATGCCCAGTAGTGGGACTTCTGGGGCATATGGTAGTTCTATTTTTTAGATTTTTAAGGAACCTCCATACTGTTCTCCATAGTGGCTGTACCAATTTAAATTCCCACCAAGAGTGCAAGAGGGTTCCCTTTTCTCCACACGCTTTCCAGCATTTATTGTGTGTAGATTTTTTGATGACGGCCATTTTGACTGGTGTGGAGTGATACCTCATTGTAGTTTTGCTTTGCATTTCTCTAATGATTAGTGATGTTGAGCATCCTTTCATATGCTTCTTTGCCATCTGTATATCTTCTTTGGAGAAATGTCTATTTAGATCTTCTGCCCATTTTTGGATTGCATTATTTGTTTTTTGATATTGAGCTGCATGAGCTGCTTGTAAATTTTGGAGATTAATCCTTTGTCTGTTGCTTCATTTGCAAAATTTTCTCCCATTCTGAGGCATGTCTTTTCGTCTTTTTTATGATTTCCTTTGTGGTGTAAAAGCTTTTAATTTTCATTAGGTCCCATTTGTTTATTTTTGTTTTTATTTCCATTTCTCTAAGAGGTGGGTCAAAAAGAATCTTGCTATGATTCATGTCATAGAGTGTTCTGTCTATGTTTTCCTCTAAGAGATTTATAGTGTCTGGCCTTACATTTACGTCTTTAATCCATTTTGAGTTTATTTTTGTGTATGGTGTTAGGGAGTGTCCTAATTTCATTCTTTTACATGTAGCTGTCCAGTTTTCCCAGCACCACTTATTGAAGACGCTGTCTTTTCTCCATTGTATATTCTTGCCTCCTTTATCAAAATAAGTTGACCGTATGTGCATGGGTTTATCTCTGGGCTTTCTATCCTGTTCCATTGATCTATATTTCTGTTTTTGTGCCAGTACCATACTGTCTTGATTACTGTAGCTTTGCAGTATAGTCTGAAGTCCAGGAGACTTATTCCTCCAGCTCCGTATTTCTTTCTCAAGATTCCTTTGGTTATTTTGGGTCTTTTCCATTTCCATACAAATTGGGAATTTTTGGTTCTAGTTCTGTGAAAAATGCCATTGGTGGTTTGTTATCGATTACAATGAATCTGTAGATTGCTTTGGGTAGTAGAGTCATTTTCACAATGTTGAGTCTTCAAATCCAAGAACATGGTTCATCTCTCCATCTGTTTGTATCATCTTTAATTTCTTTCATCAATGTCTTATAGTTTTCTGCATACAGGTCTTTTGTCTCCTTAGGTAGGGTTATTCCTAGGTATTTTATTCTTTTTGTTGCAATGGTAAATGGGAGTGTTTCCTTAATTTCTCTTTCAGATTTTTCATCATTAGTGTATAGGAATGCCAGAGATTTCTGTGTATTAATTTTGTATCCTGCTACTTTACCAAATTCTTGATTAGCTCTAGTAGTTTTCTAGTAGCATCTTTAGGATTCTCTAAGTATAGTATCATGTCAGCTGCAAAGAGTGACAGCTTTACTTCTTCCTTTCCTATTTTGATTCCTTTTACCTCTTTTTCTTCTCTGACTGCTGTAGCTAAAACTTCCAATACTAGGTTGAATAATAGTGGTGAGAGTGGACAGGAGATCCTCTCCTGATCTTAGAGGAAATGGTTTCAGTTTTTCACCATTGAGAATGATGTTTGCTGGGGGTTTGCCATATATGGCCTTTATCATGTTGAGGTAAGTTCCCTCTATGCCTACTTTCTGGAGGGCTTTTATCCTAAATGGGTGTTGAATTTTGTCTAAAGTTTTTTCTGCATCTATTGAGATGATCATATGGTTTTTCTCCTTCAGTTTGTTAATATGGTTTATCACATTGATTTGGGTATATTCAAGATTCCTTGCATTCCTGGGAAAAATGATATTTGATCATGGTGTATGATCCATTTAATGTGCTGTTGGATTCTGTTTGCTAGTATTTTGTTGAGGATTTTTGCATCTATATTCATCAGTGATATTGACCTGTAATTTTCTTTCTTTGTGACATCTTTGTCTGGTTTTGGTATCAGAGTGATGGAGGCCTCATAGAATGAGTTTGGGAATGTTTCTAACTCTGCTACACTTCGGAAGAGTTTGAGAAGGATAGGTGTTAGCTCTTCTCTAAATGTTTGATAGAATTTGCCTGTGAAGCCATCTGGTCCTGGGCTTTTGTCTGTTGGAAGGTTTTTAATCACAGTCTCAATTCCAGTGCTTGTGATTGGTGTATTTATATTTTCTATTTCTTCCTGGTTCAGTCTCAGAAGTTTGTGCTTTTCTAAGAATTTGTCCATTCCGTCCAGGTTGTCCATTATTTGGCATATAGTTGCCTGTAGTAATCTCTCATGATCCTTTGTATTTCTGCAGTGTCATTTGTTACTTCCCCTTTTTCATTTCTAATTCTGTTGATTTGAATCTTCCTACTTTTTTTCTTGATGTGTCTGGCTAGTGGTTTATCAATTTTGTTTTCCTTCTCAAAGAACCAGCTTTTAGTTTAATTGATCTTTGCTCTTTTTCCTTCATTTCTTTTTTATTTATTTCTGATCTGATCTTTATGATTACTTTCCTTCTGCTAACTTTGGGGTTTTTTTGTTTTTCTTTCTCTAATTGCTTTAGGTGTAAAGTTAGGTTATTTATTTCAGATGTTTCTTGTTTCTTAAGGTAGGACTGTATTGCTATAAACTTCCTTCATTGAACTGCTTGTGCTGCATCCCATAAGTTTTGGTTCATCGTGTTTTCATTGTCCTTTGTTTCTAGGTATTTTTTGATTTCCTCTTTGATTTCTTCAGTGATCTCTTTGTTATTAACTAGTGTATTGTTTAGCCTCCATGTGTTTTTATTTTTTACAGATTTTTTTCTGTAATTGCTATCTAGTCTCATAGCATGTGGTCGGAAAAGATACTTGATACAATTTCAATATTCTTACATGTACCAAGGCTTGATTTGTGACCCAAGATATGATCTATCCTGGGGAATATTCCATGAGCACTTGAAAAGAATGTGTATTCTGTTGTTTTCAGATGGAATGTCTTATAAATATCAATTAAATCCATCTTGTTTAACGTATCATTTAAAGCTTGTGTTTCCTTATTTATTTTCGTTTTGGATGATCTGTCCATTGGTGAAAGTGGGGTGTTAAAGTCCCGTACTATGATTATGTTAATGTTGATTTGCCCTTTTATGGCTGTTAGCATTTGCCTTAAGTATTGAGGTGCTCCTATGTTGGGTGCATAAATATTTACAGTTGTTATATTTTCTTCCCTGATTGATCCCTTGATCATTATGTAGTGTCCTTCTTCTTGTCTTGTAATAGTCTTCATTTTAAAGTCTATTTTGTCTGATATGAGAATTGCTACTCCAGCTTTCTTCTGATTTCCATTTGTAATTAATATCTTTTTCCATCACCTCACTTTCAGTCTGTATGTGTCCCTAGGAAGTGGGTCTCTTGTAGACAGCATATATATGGGTCTGTTTTTGTATCCATTTAACCAGTTTATGTCTTTTGGTTAGAGAATTTAATACATTTATATTTAAGGTACTTATCAATATTTAGGTTCCTGTTACCATTTTCTTCTTTGATTTGGGTTTGTTATTGTAAGTCTTTTCCTTCTCTTGTGTTTCCTGCCTAGAGAAGTCCCTTCAGCATTTGTTGTAAAGCTGGTTTTGTGGTGCTGAATTCTCTTACTTTTGCTTGTCTGTAAAGGTTTTAATTTCTCTGTTAAATCTGAATGAGATCCTTGCTGGGCAGAGTAATCTTGACTGTAGGTTTTTCCCTCTCATCACTTTAAATATGTCCTGCCACTCCAGTCTGGCTTGTAGAGTTTCTGCTGAATGATCAGCAGCTAACCTTATGGATATTCCCTTGTATGTCGTTTGCTGTTTTTCCCTTGCTGCTTTTAATATTTTTTCATCGTATTTAATTTTTGATAGTTTGATTAATATGTGTCTTGGCATGTTTCTCCCTGGATTTATCCTGTATGGGACTCTCTGTGCTTCCTGCGCTTGATTGACTGTTTCTTTTCTCATGTTAGGGAAGTTTTCACCTATAATCTCTTCAAATATTTTCTCAGTCCCTTTCTTTTGCTCTTCCTCTTTTGGGACCCCTATAATTCGAATGTTGGTGTGTTTAATGTTGTCCCAGATGTCTCTGAGACCGTCCTCCATTCTTTTCATTCTTTTTTCTTTATTCTGCTCTGTGGTCGTTATTTCCACTATTTTATCTTCCAGGTTACTTATCCGTTCATCTCCCTCAGTTATTCTGCTTTGGATTTCTTCTAGAGAAGTTTAAATTTCATTTATTGTGCTGTTCATCATTGTTTATTTGCTCTTTCGTTCTTCTAAGTCCTTGTTAAATGTTTCTTGTATTTTCTCCATTCTATTTCCAAGATTTTGGATCATCTTTACTACCATTACTCTGAATTCTTTTTCAGGTAGACTGCCTATTTCTCTTCATTTGTTTGGTCTGGTGGGTTTTTACCTTCATCTGCTGTGTGTTTCTCTGTCTTCTCATTTTGCTTAACTTACTGTGTTTGGTGTCTCCTCCTCACAGGCTGCAGGTTCCCTGTTACTGCTATTTTTGGTGTCTGACTCTAGTGGGTAAGGTTGACTCAGTGAGTTGTGTAGGCTCCCTGGTGGAGGGGACTGGTACCTGTGTTCTGGTAGATGAGGCTGGATCTTGTCTTTCTGGTAGGCAGGAATGCATGTGGTGGTGTGTTTTGGGGTGTCTGTGACCTTATTATTATTTTAGGCAGCCTCTCTGCTAATGGGTGGGGTTGTGTTCCTGTCTTGCTAGTTGTTTGGCATAGGGTGTCCAGCACTGTAGCTTGCTGATCGTTGAGTGGAGCTTGGTCTTAGCATTAATATGGAGATCTCTGGGAGAGCTTTTGCTATTTGATGTTACGTGGAGCCGGGAGGTCTCTGGTGAACCAATGTCCTGAACTCGGCTCCCCCACCTCAGAGGCACAGGCCTGACACTGGCCGGGGCACCAAGACCTGTCAGCCACATGGCTCAGAAGAAAAGGGAGGGAAAAAAAGAAAGAAAGAAAAAAATAATGAAATAAAATGAAGCTATTAAAATAAAAAAGTTATTAAAAATAAAAAAAAAATTTAAAGTCCTTAGAGAAAGAAAGAAAAGAACAAACAAGTCGAAAAACAAATCCACCAATGATAACAAGTGCTAAAAACTATACAAAAAAAAAAAAAAAAAAAAAAACCCAGACAGACAGAACCCAAAGACAAATGGTAAAAGCAAAGCTATACAGACAAAAACACCCAATGAAGCATACACATACACACTCACAAAAAGAGAAAAAGGAAAAAAATATATATATATATGAAAAGGAAGAGAGCAACCAAATCAGTAAACAAATCTACTAATGATAATAAACTCTAAATACTAAACTAAGATAAACATAAAACCAGAAACAAATTAGATGCAGAAAGCAAACCCCAAGTCTACATTTGCTCCCAAAGTCCACTGCCTCCATTTTGGGGTGATTTGTTGTCTATTCAGGTATTCCACAGATGCAGGGTACATCAAATTGATTGTGGAGATTTAATCCGCTGCTCCTGAGGCTGCTGAGAGAAATTTCCCTTTCTCTACTTTGTTCACACAGCTCCCGGGGTTCGGCTTTGGACGTGGCCCTGCCTCTGCGTGTAGGTAGCCTGAGGGCGTCTGTTCTTTGCTCAGACAGGACAGGGTTAAAGTAGCAGCTGGTTAGGGGACTCTGGCTCACTCAGGCCTCGGGGAGGGAGGGGTAAGGATGCGGGGTGAGCCTGCAGTGGCAGAGGCCAGCGTGACGTTGCACCAGCCTATGGCGCACCATGCGTTCTCCTGGGGAAGTTGTTCCTGGATCCCGGGACCCTGGCAGCGGCGGGCTGCACAGGCTCCCGGGAGGGGCGGTGTGGATAGTGACCTGTATTGGCACACAAGCTTCTTGGTGGCGGCGGCAGCAGCCTTAGCGTCTCATGCCCGTCTCTGGGGTCCGCGCTGGTAGCCGCGGCTCACGCCCATCTCTGAAGCTCGTTTAGGCGGTGCTCTGAATCCTCTCTCCTCGTGCACCAGGAAACAATGGTCTCTTACCTCTTTGGCAGTTGCAGACCTTTTCCTGTACTCCCTACTGGCTAGCCCTGGCACACTAGCCCCCTTCAGGCTGTGTTCACGCCGCCAATCCCAGTCCTCTCCCTGCGCTCCAACTGAAGCCCGAGCCTCAGCTCCCAGCCCCTGCTCGCCCCCGCGGGTGAGCAGACAAGCCTCTCGGGCTGGTGAGTGCTGGTCGGCACCGATTCTCTGTGTGAGAATCTTTCCGCTTTGCCCTCTGCACCCCTGTTGCTGCGCTGTCCTCCGTGGCTCCGAAGCTTCCCCCCTCCACCACCCGCAGTCTCCACCCGCGAAGGGCCTTCCTGGTGTGTGGAAACCTCACAGCTCCCTCCCACTGGTGCAGGTCCCATCCCTATTCTTTTGTCTCTGTTTTTCCTTTTTTCTTTTGCTCTACCCAGGTACGTGGGGAGTTTCTTTCCTTTTGGGAAGTCTGAGGTCTTCTGCCAGCGTTCAGTAGGTGTTCTGTAGGAGTTGTTCCACAAGTAGATGTATTTCTGATGTATTTGTGGGGAGGAAGGTGATCTCCACATCTAACTCCTTCACCATCTTGGAGTCCTCTATATATTTTATATATTAAAAAAAAGACAAATCTATACATACTCGAACAAGGTATGTCAGCCAACAGCCCTCCTTTTTGTACAATAAACTTTAGATAGAATTTTCCTCCCCTACATTACCCAAATCTAAAGGAGTTCCAGGAAAGGGTGAGAAATGATGTTTTAAGACATATCTACGCACAGATCTGAGTACATATCTGAGCTCCATGCAATGGAGCTCATCCATTTAAAAGTAGTTTTCAAAGTGAAAACAACCCAGCATGATTCACTGACCTTAGAATATATGCTACACTATAATGAGATTTCCTTTTTCTAAATGGGAGCCAAACTGCATAAAGTAAAATTGCAAGGTCTGGTGCTGTTTATGTGCAGTACAAACATCTTACTCCTTCTGGCTTTTAGTGACCTGTGCTTGGCACGAACACCACCCTGTATATACCTAAGGACTATGCTTACTTTTATTTTATTTTATTTTATTTTATGTTTTAAACATTTATTGGAGTATAATTGCTTTACAATGGTGTGTTAGTTTCTGCTGTATAACAAAGTGAATCAGTTATACATATACATATGTTCCCATATCTCTTCCCTCTTGCATCTCCCTCCCAACCTCCCTATCCCACCCCTCTAGGTGGTCACAAAGCACCGAGCTGATCTCCCTGTGCTATGTGGCTGCTTCCCACTAGCTATCTATTTTACCTTAGGTAGTGTATATATGTCCGTGTCACTCTCTCATTTTGTCTCAGCTTACCCTTCCCCCTCCCCATGTCCTCATGTCCGTTCTCTTTCAGCACCATGGAAACCAGCTTTAACTCAGAGGAAACATGCCTCTCTACAGTGAGTTTCTTATGTCAGTCAAGCTAATATTGAATATGAAATATCAAAGGAGTTGGGGACTGAGCAAGTGTGTATGTGTATGTGTGTGTGTGTGTGTCTGTGTGTGTGTGTGTGTGTGTGTGTGTGTTGAGGGAAGGAAAGACAATAATTGAAATCCTTTATTTTTCATCTCTTTCTCTTTCTCTTTCTAACAAACCATTAACCAACCAACCAACAAAAAGGGGCTCTTGATTACTAATGTGCATTAATATTACAAGTGTTCCAGTAACTTAAAATAACCCAAGGTAAAGTACAACATAAATCTCTGGCACTTTGCACAGTGCTTACATAGAGAAGGCACTTGAATCTTGAATGAATTAATTACAGGTCTATTTCTCTTGCAAAAGTGGCTGCTTAAACTTCAGCCATTGAGAAAAAAGTGAATGAAAGGTATAAAATTTAAGGTAAAATTAATGCATCCTAAGCATTAGAGAGGTATTTGAACATATGCATGGCTCTCTCACATATTGTGGATGTCTGTTGAAAAGTTTAGAATCTTACACCACAGCTTATAGTCATGAAGGGAGTTCTATAGGATGGAGGGGCCCTAAGCATTATTACTAACTACACTCCAAAGGTTTCCCAGCAGCCAGCATGGAAGAGAAATATGGCTGGCTTCTGGAAAATATCTAGAAGATGCTGGGGTTATTCCTGTCTTTCTGTCTCATAGCCTAATATTTGTCAACAACAAATTAATCACACACACTCACACACACACACACACACACACACACACTCTTCAGTCACAGACCTCTCTCTCACACGGCCAGACCCACCTAGCTAGGTCTAGGTGACCTGAGTAGATGGCAGTGTATCACCATTAGTGGATTAAATAAAAAAGAGAGAAACAATTCCATATGCATATGCAATTTCTGTGACAGATGTATCATATTTCTAATAATAATAGTAACAGAAAGATACATTTATATAGTATATTTTTATGCATCATTTTAGCATACACAATCACTGAGATGGTGGTTAAAGCATAGGATTTAAGAGTTAAGTGGTGGGTAGCCAGGCTTTCTGACACATGATTTGTTGTCAGAAAGCACAGGCTTGAGTCCCACCTCCAAGGCTTACTAGATATGTGTCTCAGGGAGACATTCAATCTC
The DNA here is from genome assembly GCF_005190385.1 of Monodon monoceros. Classification (NCBI taxonomy): domain Eukaryota; kingdom Metazoa; phylum Chordata; class Mammalia; order Artiodactyla; family Monodontidae; genus Monodon; species Monodon monoceros. The sequence goes on from NW_021703767.1 coordinate 14,870,910, forward strand.
ACCAGGCTTTTGTTCTGCATCTGAAAAATCAAATTAAAGCAATTGCAACATCACAAAGTCATTGGTAATAGTACAGAAAATACACTATGCAAGGGATTTAAGCAGTCTATGGATTCACGAGTTGCATTATAATTGTTTTGTTGTTCTGTTTTTACTTTTTAAAATTATTATCATTGAAATTTTCTTCCTCAACAGGGACTTAATAGTTAATGTGGTATATTTTATGACCCTTAATATTTCTGAGCCCAGATCTCTTCATCTGTGAATTAGCAGTAATGATATCTGCCTTCCCTATTTCACAGGGGAGGATCAAATAAACTAATTTTTGCTATTTGCAAACAAACCACTAAATAAATACAATGTATTACTATTATGTAAGTAAATATAGTGTGCAAAGAGAAATACTGTGGAAATTTATATGAATAGCATGGAAGTTTAAATGGCAATATAATTGTTCAAACATTTTTATCTCCTTAAGAGAGATCCGGATGTATTTTATTTCAATCATCAAGTTGGCTGTAGCATCATTTTTTAAACGTTTAACCCTAATCACCTCCAAAGTTCAAAGTAACATTTACTACATATTTGTTCATATTTTTGCTTAAGTGTAAAAAAGCTCACAGCTTTATTCTTTAATCACTGAATTCTTTTGTCATTTTAATATTTATTCTTCATTCAACAGACAAATATTTATTAAGTGCTTACTCCCCTACCGTGAACCAGACACATGCAGGACATGGCACAGTGAACAAAATGGGCAAACACATCTGCCCCCTTGATTCTTGTATTCTAGGGGTTTACAATCTATGTTACCACTGATATTTTTCACTAGGCCTTCAATGCAGATACTTTTTATATTTTAATTTCAAATATTATTTGAAGAGAGATTTCTGTTCATCTAGGAGCATTTTCCATTCATCTTCTGCCCTCAGTTGATTCTATCAATGGCATGCCAACATGGAATAAGTTCAAGCCTTCAAATGCACAGAGGACAGACAGAGTGGGTTCATGCTGTCAAACCTAGAGCAGGTTTGCCTCTGTTTAGGAAGATCTGTTTGGCATGAGGTAGATTTCACCCTGAGATAGCACGTTGGTCTCAACATTAACTTGAAAACTCCACTGACCCTGGGAGAAAAATCTGGGAGAGAAGCTATCTGATAGATGATGAAAAGAGAGTCTCTGGCTAATGTGAACATATTTCTGCAATGAGCAGATCTTTTGCCTTATTATTTTATCTGCATAATTCACCTTTCTCTTTAGTATTGATTTTACACGTCTAATATTTACATTGTGTAGACCTGACCTGTAGCACTTTTCTTACATGGTTTCTAATCTACAGTTTTCATTGAGAAGACCATGACTTGGTGGCTTTGCCTAAATTCAAGTGCTAGTTAGTAGAAATGCTGGGACTTGCAGCTAGACATTCTGATTTCAAGTTTCAAGCTCCTTGCATTAAATTATGCTGTATTGTGTATGGACTTGTGTATGTAGTTACATAATTGTTTAAACTAAGCTGAAGTCAAATATCAGAGAAATGAACTGTTGCTCTTAGCTATTCAGAGGTAACTACATAAAGCAAAGTTAATGTGATTTATATTTGAGTATATTTTAGACAATTAGCAAAGAGGAAAGTTGGTATTATCTTTGGACTCTCCAGAATTTCTCTTTAAGAAGAGTTTAAGGAAGATCTAATCTAATCTAGTTGGAGGGGAAACCTTGTTACCTAATACCTAACCAACACACTGTTTGTAATTAGATTGTACACTTAATTTGAATGGTTTTGAAAGAATATTGATAAAGATAGTAGTGGTGGTGAGTTTCTATAGCCTCTTAATCCTCTTTTGTTAACAGATAATTATCCATATAATATATAAAATATTATCTATGTCCTAAAATTTTCCAGAAGTCATTTCAGTTCAGAGAAAGAATAATGGAGAACTCCAGGTAGAAAGGGATTCACATCATTTTTTTTTTAAGAAGTTTTTTTTTTTTTTTTAATTTATTTTGGCTGGGTTGGGTCTTCATTGCTGGGAGACGGCTTTCTCTAGTTGCGGCGAGCAGGGGCTACTCTTCCTTGCAGTGTGCAGGCTTCTCATTGCAGTGGCTTCTTTTGTTGCGGAGCACGGGCTCTAGGCACACGGGCTTCAGTAGTTGTGGAACGCAGGTTCAGTAGCTGTGGTGCATGGGCTTAGTTGCTCCGCGGCACGTGGGATCTTCCAGGACCAGGGCTGGAACCCGTGTGCCCTGCATTGAGAGGCAGATTCTTAACCATTGCACCACCAGGGAAGTCCAGATTCACATCTTTAACTTCCTTTTTCTAACTGACTGACCTCGAGAAAATTACTAAGTGTGTGTGTTGTTGTTGTTAGGTATAGAAGGAGAAATAATAATAACAAACTCATGGGTTTATTGCAAAGAAGAAATGTGATATCATATGCAAAATGCATGGTCTGTGTTAGGGTTAATGAAGTTACCTCCCAATCTTTTTTTGGTTAATGAACAGGGTAGGAGTTTTGTGCTAAAAATAATTTGTCTGGTCAAGTAAGTGTGGGGAAATGCTCTCCCTTAGAGACTCATGAGGCAGGTTTGTATATTAAAAGCTCTTTGTAATTCTGCACAAAGAAATCTGTTTTGTTGCTGTTTAATCTGGTATATCCCACATTTTAATTATCAGAGGACCCTTACTTAAATCACAGCTATTAAGGTCCCACTGAATTCATGCTGCCCAGAACATATTTAAGGAAACACTGGACAATAAAACCATTGAAATGTCAATATATACACCAAAACTTACATGACCACACATCCTACTGCTTCTTCAGTCTCACCCAAATTCTGCCCACTCCCTATTTCAGAACTTTTTCACAAAGCTTTGAGTAGATTTAAAATGTTTAGTTACCTATTGTTCTCTATTACAAAGAAAACATTCTTAAAACCACATTACCTATTCTGAAGGTATATCATTTTTATTAGCTTAAAATGTGATATGGGCCCATTTTCTTGTTTTTGTTTTTACTAGACTTACTCTTTAACATTGTTTTAAATGGAAAAATATTATATTAGATAGATAATATATTTTCCAAGAATATAATTTGTAGTAAGTTAAAGTTCTATTTATATTTAAAGTTCAAACTACTTATCTTTAAAATGTGTATCTGATTTTTTCAATTATAGATTTTCAAAGAGAAATAGAAACATTTAAATTAAAAGGAATGTACACCAGCTACATGAACTAAATAAATTTCTCATCTTGCTTTTCTACTGAGATCAAGTTGTGATATTAAATTGGAAAAACCTAAACTCTTATTACATCAGCACTCCAATATTAGTAATTGTAAATCAATTGGAAAAAATGGTTTATCGTGGAGCAGAAAAAAAAAAGTAAAGAGGTAAAAATATTCTATTTTGTTATTCATGCCACTTGTAAACTACTAAAAAATAAAAACCTTTCCTATATGACTTGGGCAATATTTTACTCTCTTTTTGTTCTTATTCAAAATTTAGAGGTTTTTAAAACATGTAATTTTGTGTAATGTTATGTTAACACATTTATTAAATACAAGGTAAGATTAGTTACAAAGTGGATTTAAGAAACAATGACATTGACTAAATTAAGAGTAAACTCCTAGTAACCAAAAATCAATCTCACAGAAATACCATACAACAGTAAAAACACTTTCTTTTAACTCTTTAAATTCTTTTGATATGTTATTAGGTGCATTAGTTGACTAAATACTTTTGAAAGACTGGCCTATCTTACAGCTTTTGATGAATTACTAGTTTACTGCTATCCTGACTGGGGGAAGCAAAACACAAAATAAAATAAAATACAAAAGTCTATCAACACTAAAATTTCAACTGAATAACGTTTCAAAAGGGCCTCTCCAATGCATATGTTATACTAGAACTTGTTTTTATTTAATAGAAATCCAATGATTAATTGTCACTATTATCACCAGTTATCAATTTGGAGACTGGAATTTCACTACCACTTACTATTTTTCTTAAAACATGAAAAAAGGAATGTATTAAAATGCATTATTTGTTACACTGATCAAGTCCAAGATTACAGACTACATTAGGGTAAAACATGTATTTGATTGATTAAGACTCAACCTGTAAATGGGTTGGTACTCACATACTATATTTTCTAGCTCTGTCAGCTGAGAAGACCTAAAAACAATGACACCCCAGTAGCAGTGAACACAACTAGCACCCAGGCGTCCTTGTAGAAATGGACAATTAGGGGGCTAAAGAAAAAATATATGAGATGATTCTAGAGCATCTTGTAATGCCAGAAAACTAAGTGGTCCAAAAAATCCCATTGATGGGAGTATGTTAAAGGCACACAGGCACAAAGTACTGGCTCCCAATGGCCAAAGCTGAAATGATTTGAGCAACAAATTTTTTAAAAGTTGTACTGGATTACAACCAAAGTATAAAATAAATACTCATGAGTTCATACTGATATAAATAAATGATTAAATAAATATATGGAGGAGGAGAGACATATCTCCCAAACAGAAGAGCCAAGTGATGAAGATCAGCATCACCTCGGATAAATCATATTGATAGTATTTACCTTTGATGTGATGGGATGCAAATGGCACTTTTCTTATCTGGTTTTCATCTCTCAAATCCAGAGCCCCACTCTCTAATCATGAGAAAAACATCAAATCAATAGCAATAGAAAGGCATTCTACAAAATACGTGGCCAATACTTGCTAACATGTTCAAGGTCATAAAAAACAAAGTCTGAGAAACTGTCACCACCAAGAAGAGTCTAAGCAGATATGATAACTAAATGTAATGTGATGTTCTGAATGGGATCCTGGAAGAGAAAAAGAACATTATGTAAAAACTAGGGACATTTGAATAAAGATGGATACTACCTAATAATAGTGTATCAACACTGTCTCATTAATGTTAAATGCACCAAACTCATATAAAGGTGTGAATAAAAGGAGAAACTGGATGTGGAGTATATGAGAACTTTCTACACTACCTTCTCAACTTGAATGTAAATCTAAAACTGTTCTAAAAAATAAATACATAGGGCTTCCCTGGTGGCACAGTGGTTGAGAGTTCGCCTGCCGATGCAGGGGACACGGGTTCGTGCCCTGGTCCGGGAAGATCCCACATGCCGCGGAGTGGCTGGGCCCGTGAGCCATGGCCGCTGAGCCTGCGCGTCCGGAGCCTGTGCTCCGCAATGGAAGAGGCCACAACAGTGAGAGGCTCGCGTACCGCAAAAAAAAAAAAAAAAATTAAATAAATAAATAAATACATAAAGTCTATTAAAAAAAAACAACCCTCAACCCATATCAAGATCTCTTCTGGGTACTTCTCTGGTGGCGCTGTGGTTGGGAATCTGCCTGCTAATTCGGGGAGCACGGGTTCGGGCCCTGGTCCGGCAGGGTCCCACATGCCGCAGAGCGACTGAGCCCATGCACCACAGCTGCTGAGCCTGCGCTCTGGAGCCCGTGAGCCACAACTGCTGAAGCCCGTGTGCCTAGAGCCCGTGCTCCACAACAAGAGAGGCCACAACAGTGAGGAACCCGCACACCGCAACGAGGAGCGGCCCCCGCTTGCTGAGGCCGGAGGGAGCTTGCGCGCAGCAGCGAAGACCCAATGCAGCCAAAAATTAATTAATTAATTAAAAAAAAAAGATCTCTTCTGCTGTTACAGTTCCTACCTACTCTGTATTACATAAAAGTCTATAACTAATTGCATCAAGGAAAATAGAAAAAACTATTCCATAAAATATGCTACATAAATAGTTTTCTAGAGTATCATTAAAATAAAGACAACAGCATATAATGTCAGAAAAAATCATTAAAAAATAAACTTTATATAAAAATTGCTATTGATAAAATGCAATGGTTGTATGTCTGCTTTAGAATTCTGCAATGAGTTTGTAGAAAATCAGACATTAACTCTTTCTATCCATTAGTATCTAGGTTTTCAACTATTATATGCTTTTTGTACTTACTTAAACATAATTTAACTTTGAATATTGATTCAAGCATTGTAATATACTCTGCTAGAGGCAGTAAGTGCTGATGTCTTTGAACGAATACTCACAGTAAACTATTTGCACGATTCCTTTTCTTAGCAAAATTGTCTAAATATGCCTTTAAAAAATCAATATTTAATTCCAGAGCCAATAGAGTACTTTATAATTCAAATTGGGGAAAGGATGATAATAATCAAGTGTTTTTCTCTTTTCATTGTGAAGACTCAATTACAACTTTTGAGGGTTTTCTTTTCTTTTTTAAAATTTAAACTTCCAAAGTGTTTTATTGCATACTTTGGCAAAACATAAACAGAAGTTGCATTCTGATGACCTGCTTATGTTTATATTGTATAAGTTGTTTTCATCTCCTAAAAATGGATTGTTAGATAGAGCCATCTTTCCAGTCTAAAGGTAATATTTATTTGCCTAAGGCTGTTTCTGTACATGCCCACTGAACTGGCAAAAGCCTTTATAAATGATTGTGGATCATCTAAATGATAGACAGGAGGGAATGGTTAAGAAAATAATAGTTTAAACTCAAGAAAGATTTATTAAATATAAACCTTATGATGAAATGTATGTATTAAAATGAAAAATGTTTAGAAAGTAATATATGGTTTTACATACCTTGAATTGGGAATGTATACAATTCATCCTTGCTTGTAGATAAGAACTAAAAGAATTAATGTGGAAAGAGGAAGCCCATTTGTTTTGTTAATATGGTGGAATTACAGGTGAATTTTTCTTTCATTTAGATTCCTATTACTCTTCTTTGCCTAATTTAAAAATGATTGGTTAAAGTCGCCATTCTGTACTTTCTAGAATATTCTAGCAGTCATTTGCATGCAGTTTGGCAGAGTGAGAAGTGCACCGAAATGAGAATACTTCCAGCTCTGGTGATTCTTAGCTTGGCCATGTCACATAACCTTTTAGTAAATCCATTTCCTTGTTTGTCTGAGGCAGCTGGTGGTGAACAGGTATGTGGGTGCAACAGCTAACCCCTTCCTGGTCCTCAATTTCCTCTGCAGTGTTGGTTCTGCTTTATTGTCATTGGTTTGAACTGAGAAACTACATGAAGATGTGCAACACCATTATACTTCGTATTTATAGCCTCAACATAATGTGTGTGGAAATGGAACTTTGTTCGTTTCCCTGAAATTAAACTTGACTAGGCACATATTTCCCTACTTCCACCAGGACTATATCAAGGTCCTCGCTTTTGATTTAAAATGTAAATGCTTAGAAATTTCCATTCTTCCTTCTCACTACAGAGATCAAAGACCCCTGTCTTTCAGGGAGAGACCTTTGCTGTCATTCCTCCAAGACATCCACTGTGGTGCAGCTCTCCTGTCTGACCCTGGGTATTGACTCTGTGGCATCCACTGCCCACGACCCTGACGGGACAGCCCACCTTGGTTCACTTTCACCCTTTGAAACCCAGCACATTCTCTGTCTGGTTTCTCAAGTGGGCTGTTTACCCAGCACCTCATCAAGGAGGAATCCATGATTCACACAGCAGCAATCAGCATCAAGTTACCTTCAAGCCCCGATTATTATCTCAGGCCCTTTCTGTTCAACCACACGATGTCTCCATCTCCATTTTCCCTCATGTGCCTTGAACAGCAGTGTGCAGATTGTACTCCCAGAGTACACAACTGTACATTGGTGCAGGCCATCCCCAAAACCTAGGAGGTTTACTGACCTTCTATCTCACCTCCAGGTTTCCAAACTGCAAGGAGGGGAAACAGAGCTGGATTCTTACAGTGTCACACATTTATCTGAACTCTGAGGTTCAGGCTTTAAGCACTATGGTGGTATTTAAAGCAAAGTTTTTAAAATTAAGACAACAGAAGCAACAATAAAAACAAATTTCATTCCACTTTCTGAATTTCGCAACAGAAAGTCTAGGTTTTTAAGATCTCTCTCTCTAATTATTGGATGATACACATTATATCATAATTATATAATTCTTATATATCATACGTATTACATACACACGTACACATATTATTATATATATTATTATACACATTACTATATGTAATATTATTTATATAAGATACATATATTCATAGATAAATGCCTACATATATATATATATATATATATATATATTCTAATTTATGTTTCTCTCTGTGCCTTATTTATTGTACCTGGAGAAAAATCACATATCAAACTATTATTGTACTTCACAATAACGAGGAAAGGATAATGGGTATAAACAACCCGTCTGTGACTGGTGATGATAGGAGGCAGACAGAAAGGTAGAGAGGAGGGCATAGGAATCATGTAGACCATGACAAATGTTCTCAGGCTACAAGGGCTTTTAAAACATCTGTTCAGTGACCTATGAGAATATCCCTGTTGGTCAGATTGAACAGCAAGGTTCACATGACATCACCTAGGGCCCAAGTAACATGACAGGTTGATAATATTTTTGCTAGATCTGTGGATCATTTATCAGAAAATAGTATTAAGCTACAAAATAAATATCTTAAGGAATAATAGTGGTCAACTAGAAAAATACCCCAAAACTTTATAAATAACTGTTTATAACTAGTTTAATACATGCAGCATACTCTTCCAGGACTTCTATATAGCCAAAAGGTAAAGAGAGAAGTCAGACCCAGAAGTTCCTTTGAACAAGCTATAGAAAGCATATAAATATAAAAATATTTTTCATGTGACATACATACAAATAAAAATATCATATAAATATATATATATATATATATATATATATAAATTTAAAATAATAGTACTTAAGACCAGGCAGGGACTTCAAAGATCTTAACTTCCAACTTAATAGATGAGAACACTGAGACCCCAAAATGAAACCAATGTAGATACTAGGTAGCTGAGCCACAATTCTTAAACTGCATCTCAATGTTATTTTCTTGCAACTTTGTTTTCTCCCACAACTCATTCAACATTTATTAAAAATCTATATTTGAATGAATAAGGTATTGTAATTAACCAGTAAAATACATAAAAGTTCCAAAATAGAGAGATCACAGAACTATCAGTGTGGTTTCTTTAAATCCGGATGCTCTGTAAAGAAGTTATGTTTTGAGGTGTGTCTCAAAGGAGAGGGTTGACATAAGAAATGGAGGTGAAGTACAGTCCAGGTGGTGATAACTACTGAAAGATTAAAATCCAGAGAAATTCTGACATGTAGGAAAAATATCAATAGAGAAATCTTAACAAAAAGGTGTTAAACTGTATATACAGTTTTTATTTTTCAACTTTGTGTGAGCTGGGCATTTCTGGTCATCTTGTCTTACAATCACTTGAGTTACAGAACTGTCTTCATATCCACTAAGACTCTTACAAAAAAACTAAAAAGAACAACTGCAAATGAGTGGGCTCTAGCATAAAAATTTAGAATAATTAGTATGTACTAACATTATTTTTTATTACCTTAGTTTAATTCAAGTGAGTATTAGCCGCCAGTTAGGTTAAATGCGCGGGCATACAAGGGAAGACCGTTAAAGGTAATATCTATTGCTCACTTTTTGAGAATGTCATCAAAAATCAGAAAGGCAGGCTAAAGTGTGGAGCTTTGAGATTCATCTTCCCACCTTTATATCAGATATAGGAAAGTGAAGTGGAATGAGTAATAAATGTGATGCTTATAAAAAACAAAATCAGTAAACAATTCCTGGAGAGAATACTAAAATAAATTTGTCCTACTATTCCTGAAGTCTAGACTGCCTTTTGTTTCATTTGAAGTAATCTTTCAAATTGACTTCTGGCTTCCAAGAATAACATTTGACCCTTTTTTTTCCCTTCAGAGGATGAAGTTTTAATTTACGTTTTTCCACACTCCCCATCGTTTGCTTATTCATTTATTCATTCTTATATTTATAGCTTGTTTTATAAAATTATTTCAAAGGCTTACAGAAATACATATATTATAACCTGATACAAATACAAATATGATGGAGATAAAGGTGAAATAAGATAAAGCACGGGCAACGTCCTTGAGAAGATGCCAAAAGTGGACTGGAACATTTTATCTGAGCTTTCTTGCAGCAGAAGTAAGAAAGGAAGCAGGGCAAATCACAAAGTTCAGGGAGTGTAGTAGCTCAGACAAATTGTAGGGTTTTACATTAAAAAGCATGAAAGAAATGTATCCTATGATCTCAATGAAGGGAAATGATGTGATGTTGTAGATGCCATTCTTATGATGAAATATTGTGTTCCATTCATTTGTTTCTTATAAAGTTCTCAATATAACTCTATGACCAGAAACCAAATAATAATAAAAACAATTCTGCAAAACATCTTGGAATGGAAACTTCAAGTAGTTTGGTTTGATCGAAGACTAAAATTTATAATATCTAGGGGAATGGATGGACAGCGTATCACTTCGCGATTATTCATCATTATTGATCATTGAATCTGAGGTTTATTGGAAGGTGAGCAACAGAAAGTTAAATGGGTAAGAGATTGTGATGAAGTATGTATTTCTGGTGAAAGGCGAATCATAAACATCCGAAGGTTTATTTAAATATTTATTAAACCACTTTTTTAAAATTAAGAGAATGCTCAGTAAAATATAAGATTCAAGATCAACATACAAAAATTAGGAGGTTCCTATACACCAGTAATACCTAACCATAATATGTAATAGAAAAAGTGATTTATACATATAGCAGCAGAAGTCATAAAATGCCTAAGGATAAACCTAATAAACACTAGGCTTATATGAAGAAAACTACACAATAAATTTTCTTTGTAAGACAAAGAAACTTTTTGAAGAAACAGATTTTATTTCAACCAAAGCATTAATCAATATTATGTATTTAGTTTCCAAACATATGTGATCTTTAAAGTTATCCATTTGCAATCACTATTATTTTGTTATTGTTGCATTATGGTTGAAGGAACACAGTCTTTTGATATTGATCCTTAATCATCTAATATATTTTGGGGGGGTAAATATTCCATTTGTATTCAGAAACATTGTATTCAAAACATTATTTGTTGTGTATACATATCTCATTGATTAAGCTTATTAATTATATTTAGATCTTCCATAAAAAAAATCAGGAGGTAAAGATGAAGCCCTTCTATGAAGTTAAGAAATCTAAAAAGATACATCCTTGAATAGAAGACCACCTCACTTCTGGTAGAGGAAACACCTGGAAGCAGGGCCACAGTTTTGTTCAGAAAACCCTTCTGAGTTTATCACATTGAATGTACAAATGGCTCAGAAGCATTTGTCTGCACTAGAGGACAAGGCTGCAAATATCATCAAGTATTGATCAGAGCCATGAAAAAATAATAGGCATGCAGAGGAAAAATAAATCTCATTGAGATATCAAATTTAAATAATATGTTTTTCAGGTAAATTCTAATATAGATAAAATGGGAATCATACACACACTGACCTCATATAAGGTCATCTATAAGCCAATAATATATTCAGTATAATCTGTCCACCATGATGATTTGGGTTTCAGAGCAGTTGATCTTAAGCCCTTTTCTTTTCCTCACAGCAAACGTAAAATAAAACTTGCTGTCTCATGAGGTCAATGCTTCATGACTATATATATGCCAACCGTTCAGAACATAATTTTCTATTTTTGTACTACCTTGTTTTCTTAGGTTTTGTGTTTTATATTTGCTTATCTGTGCTATTTGTTGTTTTTGTTTTTAATTAGAATCTGCTTGGCATATCCTGGGTAAATCCTGGTCAGGAATAAAGCTTATATCTTGCCTTTCCTCTCTGAAGTTTTCAACTACTCCTTTGTTTTTCAGTGTCCTGAAAGTCAAATTTGTCCAAACTCTTATTTTTAGTTTCTAATTTCTTTTTTTTTAATATCTTTATTGGAGTATAATTGCTTTACAATGGTGTGTTAGTTTCTGCTTTATAACAAAATGAATCAGTTATACATATACATATATTCCCATATCTATTCCCTCTTGTGTCTCCCTCCCTCCCGCCCTCCCTGTCCCACCACTTCAGGCGGTCACAAACCACCTAGCTGATCTCCTTGTGCTATGCGACTGCTTCACACTAACTATCTATTTTACATTTGGTAGTGTATATATGTCCATGCCACTCTCTCACTTTGTCACAGCTTACCCTTCCCCCTCCCCATATCCACAAGTCCATGCTCTAGTAGGTCTGTGTCTTTATTCCTGCCTTACCCCTAGGTTCTTCATGACCTTTTTTTTTTTTTAGATTCCATATATATGTGTTAGCATATGGTATTTGTCTTTCTCTTTCTGACTTACTTCACTCTGTATGACAGACTCTAGTTCCATCCACCTTACTACAAATAACTCAATTTCATATCTTTTTACGGCTGAGTAATATTCCATTGTATATATGTGCCACATCTTCTTTATCCATTCATCTGTCGATGGACAGTTAGGTTGCTTCCATGTCCTGGCTATTGTAAATAGAGCTCTAATAAACATTTTGGTACATGACTCTTTTTGAATTATGGTTTTCTCAGGGTATATGCCCAGTAGTGGGATTGCTGGGTCGTATGGTAGTTCTATTTGTAGTTTTTTAAGGAACATCCATACTGTTCTCCATAGTGGCTGTACCAATTCACATTCCCACCAGCAGTGCAAGAGTATTCCCTTTTCTCCACAACCTCTCCAGCATTTATTCTTTCTAGATTTTTTGATGATGGCCATTCTGACCGCAGTGAGATGATATCTCATTGTAGTTTTGATTTGCATTTCTCTAATGATTAATGATGTTGAGCATTCTTTCATGTGTTTGTTGGCAATCTGTATATCTTCTTTGGAGAAATGTGTATTTAGGTCTTCTGCCCATTTTTGGATTCGGTTGTTTGTTTTTTTGTTATTGAGCTGCATGAGCTGCTTGTAAATTTTGGATACTAATCCTTTGTCAGTTGCTTCATTTGAAAATATTTTCTCCCATTCTGAGGGTTATCTTTTGGTCTTGTTTATGGCTTCCTTTGCTGTGCAAAAGCTTTTAAGTTTCATTAGTTCCCATTTTTTAATTTTTGTTTTTATTTCCATTTCTCTAGTAGGTGGGTCAAAAAGAATCTTGCGATTTATGTCATAGAGTATTCTCTTTAGAGTCCCTATTCTGAAGCACTACAATGTTTTTCAGATTTGAAAACAAGCAAACAAAACCTGAAACATTGTGTGTTTTTTGCTTCAGGCTTTCATCTTTCTCTGTGGATCCTGAAGAACAACTTTAAATTTTGTAGAATTTCTCGCCTTTTTTTTTTTTCTGGGAGAAAGGAAACTCTCATTAAAACCTCATGATATACTTTATTTCTAAACCCATACTGCTACACTTTGAGCTGAAAAATAATTTGATAAAACTAAAGATTCCTGTCACGTCTGTAAAATGACAAGGTGAGCTACAAATTGAGTTAATGATAATTTCCTTCTATTTCACGTGTTTGTTATGGCAAAAGTTTTATTTTTCAAAATCATTATCTAGTTTTCTCTCCATCAAACATTAATGTGAATGCAGTACATACAAAGTTATACAGAATTAGAATCTCCCCATTATAGGTGTCTGAGAAAAGCTAGAAATGGCATTTCCATTAAAAAGTAATATACAGAATGGAGGGGGAAAAAAAAGTCTTCAGGGCCTTAGAAAGAGAAAAATTGTTACATTGTAAATCAATGCATGACCACCCAAATCAGCATTATATTTCATAAATCTGTAGACAGCATTAGTTATAGTCAAAAGGAACTGTTGTAAAATTACTTGTGGAACACCCATTCACACACACAAATAAACACACCCAAATGGCACAGAATCATGTAAATTAAAAACACGAAAGTCCAGTGAAGCCATCAAAATGCGGTCACTTTCTAGTCTGGTCTTATGTACCAAACCCTAAAATTTAAGATTCTTCTTGTTAAAAAAAAAAAAAAAAAAATCTGCAATCTTCTCTATGAATTATCCTCAAAAGCTGCTCAAAAAAGTGATTTGTTTAGGAGCATGAAAATGCAGGACCCAATAATTACAATTAAGTAAAAAAGGAGTGAGGAATACAGCAGCAAAGGCAATGGAGTTGCACTTTAGGGTTTTTTTTTAAACAAATAGCTGTTTCCACCTATTTTTTAAGGGATAATTTAAGTAAATATAATTTTTAACATTGAGGTATGAAGAAAATTGGTTTAAAAGGGAAGAAAATTAAAACAAGGGTATTTAGGTTGCTCTTAATATATATTGTGGGTGTTTTCTCTAAGATTGCTTTCCAGGAGATTCACAGGATCCATGCAACATTGTTAAAGCAGAACCATTTCTGTATAATGAAAACCAAAGTGTATATTCAAGGATATGAAGAACAATAGAAAGATATGCATTTGTAAGATAATAATTGTGAAATCAGTTTTATTCAGTCATAGATACTATTTTTCCACAATGTTTGGCATGTGTTGAAGAAATAAATATATAAGAAACTCATTTCAAAATTAAAATATGTTAGTGGTTTTGTCTATTCATCCTAAAATTTAAATGATATTTATTGGACACAAATCATATGATGTACAGGTTTTTACACCATATCTTTACTGTTACTCCAAAGTAGAAGGTATATCCCTAATATAACCATTTTGTTGACGTGGAAATTGAGGCCAGATTTCATGTACAAAGTCAAGTCAATGGAGAAAGAGTTTTATATTTAACTCAGCAAGGGAAAATAACTTTTGTGAATACATTGTACAATTTATTGCTGGCATAGTCTATATTTGTATAACTGCCAACACTTCCTTCATCTGCTTTTACGTACAGAATAAAAGTATCACCCAGCAGGACTATTTTAGTGTGTCATCGAAAGAAAAGGGAAATCCACTTATTTTCAAAAATCAATCCTAGCCTGCCTTAGGATAATAGTGTCTGGTACCTGAAGGAATACAAGAACCATGTTGTGAGTAGTAGTTTTTAATTTAAAATCTCAATTTACTACAACTAGGTTTCTCTTAGAACTTTGCCTAATTCTATTTTGCAGGCTTTTCGTGTACATTAATTTGCATAACTGTATTGAAGTGAGCTTTTGTGCTGAGAAACCAAACCAAATTCAAAATTCTTAATTAAAAGCATAGGGAACCTGAGTGAAATTTTAGATATTAGGAGTCTGACCTATGCTGGCCTATTATTTCCTGATTTATTTGATTTATAAAGACTCAATTTTTGCTTGAAAACCCCTAGGGAGTGATTAAGATATTTTTGAATCTGTAAAATATAACCATTAAGAAGGGCAGCAATTTGCACTCATGATGCTCTTAGTGGGCCGTGCCATGAAGACTAACATGCCAACCATTCCTTTTGATTGTGAAGCGTATTGGAAAAACTTTATGCTAGTATTCTAATAGCACTTTTCCATTACATGGATATATTCATTTGAATCTGCCAGGTTTTTCTCTACAACAGTGATATTCAACTGAGTACAATTTTTGTTCCCCAGGGGACATTTGTCAATGTCTGGAGATGTTTTTGTTTGTTTCAACTTGGGGGTAGGGGAGTTGCTCCTGGCACCTAGTGGGAAGAGGTCAGGAACATGGCTAAACATCCTACAATGCACAGGACAGCTCCCTGCAACAAACACTAACCAGCCTAGAATATCAACAGTACTAGTTGGGTGGCTCTAATATGGAGATTATGAACACAGATCTAATATAGGCTTACTGTAGATGTTTTGGAAATCTTATTCCAGAAATAAAATAAAATAAAATAAAACAGTAAATCACATATTCTCAGTTGGGATAAACAGAGGCAACATACCACACTAATGTTTTGCCATGAATCAGGGACATAGCTTTTGATAAAACTTCCCTTGCCCAGCATCTATGGTGCTTCTTCTGAGAACATGCCCATCTGAAACACAAGCAGACACTGCAGTAAGTTATCAAATTGTGTATAAGAATTCCACCTCATTCAATGACTCTCCAAGGCAGACCACTGGTTATAGGCATTACTAACCACAGTAGACAATCAGTCTTCTGGAGCTTACAGTGTAGAAAAGGCATATGGACATGAATGAAATGATCGCACGAATAAATACTTAGCTGTAAATTGAAAAAAATTATGAAGGAGAGGGTCATGGTTTATGAGCTCATTAAATGGGAGAGACTGACAAGGTTTAAGAAGGTCCAGGAAACCCTTATATGAAGGTTTTATATGAATCCTTTATATGTAAAAGTAGTTAAAAATCCCAGAAATGATCACATTTCACTGATGCAAACTTATTGTAAGTAGATTGCTGGGACATGCATGCTGTGTGCTTTGAAGAAATTCAGGATACTATTTGCTTTGCTTTTATTTTTTCATTCTTTTTTTTTTTTTTTTTTTGCTGTACGCGGGCCTCTCACTGTTGTGTCCTCTCCCATTGTGGAGCACAGGCTCCGGACGCGCAGGCTCAGAAGCCATTGTTCACGGGCCCAGCCGCCCCGTGGCATGTGGGATCTTCCCGGACCAGAGCACAAACCTGTGTCCTCTGCATCGGCAGGCGGACTCTCAACCACTGCGCCACCAGGGAAGCCCTATTTTTTCATTCTTAAATCTTCTTTAAAGAAGAAGCAAAGGATTCTCAGGTCTATAATAAGTTACTCTTCAGGAATACATCAAATTTTATCCTCTGCTCTATTTTAACTGTAGCAAGCACCATATCATATTGAATATGTTGCAGTCACTTCATGAGGTTAGCCGGTCCTAAAGAAGTTTTTCATCAGAAGTAACAGCTACTCGAATGGAGTACCTGGGAGAAAACAGACGGCACATCCTCCAGATAATTCAGGAGTATAAGCCTATCCAACATGACACCCAGATATAACTTAATCTGTAAAGCATAATTTCCTCTAAATATTATTTTAATTTTAACCCTTTTGCCTGAACCAGTTAAACCACTTTGTCTCTTTATTTTCCCTCTTAAATCATCTTTGTCTTCATCTTTGTCTATGACCTATAAACATTTTTAAACCTTGCAAGCCCATAGCCTGGAGACTATGTGAATAGGTGTAAAATTTAAAACCAAAATGAAATAAAATAAATGTAAGTGAGGAATTGAATATAACTTAGTCCACAGAAAAAATAGCAAGTGTCAATCTACTAAAAACAAAAACAAGTAAATACTGCCCATAGTGGAAAACAAAACAACTTACAAAACATTTTTTGAAGTAAAGTATTTTATTTCTTAAGTTATATTATTTTTCTGGAACATTAAGTTACATATACCGTAATATATAATAATGTGTGAAGTGTTTTTTTAACATTTAATTGGATTTGTACATGTATTCAGTGGAAAATATATAGCTTTCTTAGATTTCTCATAGCCATCTGCGGATTGTATTTCATTAGAACAAAGTCTGATGGCATAGCACTCAGCAATAAACTGTAGCATTCAAAGAACAAAAATATATAGGATCAGCTAAAATTATTTTCCCTTTCTTACATTTTTGCAATGATATTCCATACATTGATGAAAAATAATTTGCTTTATTTGCTATCTAGTTTTTTTTTCAGTTGATATTCCTCAGATGCTTTGTTTCTTAGAGAATCTGATTTTTTTAATCCCCCCCCCAAAAAAAATGCACACAAGAAAAGATATATATATATTTTTTTAAGATGTTGGGGGTAGGAGTTTATTAATTAATTTATTAATTTTTGCTGTGTTGGGTCTTCATTTCTGTGCGAGGGCTTTCTCTAGTTGTGGCAAGCAGGGGCCACTCTTCATCACGGTGTGCGGGCCTCTGACTATCGCGGCCTCTGTTGTTGCGGAGCACAGGCTCCAGACGTGCAGGCTCAGTAGTTGTGGCTCACGGGCCTAGTTGCTCCGCGGCATGTGGGATCCTCCCAGACCAGGGCTCGAACCCGTGTCCCCTGCATTAGCAGGCAGATTCTCAACCACTGCACCACCAGGGAAGCCCAAGAAAAGATATATTTCTTAAAAATTAGTTTTGAAAAGCCCTTTGCATCAGCCATTTTGGCATCTGTTCATTTTCCAGCCCTAGGAGGACCCAGTCCTTCTCATCCTTAGTGAATCTGGGAGAGGACAGTGTAATCCAACTTAACTTGCTTTTTAATCCACGAACGGAAACTCTGTGATAATGGATGATTTCAGGTTTGAATTTCCAAATACTTTGTCCTAATCAAGTAAGGAAAGAGCCACAATTTAGTGCCGTTCAGTAAGCAAATAATCCTATTCTAAATTGCCTGGGCCGCTGTCATTGTTCCAGGTTTAAAATGAGTCGGTTTAAACCATGGCACTCTGACTCTGCTTCTGAATTTCCAACACGTCTCGCACCACTCGGGATGGGGAAGCTGCTGGAAAGCTGAGAGAGGGCCTTGGGCAGCTGCAGCAGCAGTGGCTCCAGTGTGACCCTCTGGAACGCTGTGGCCATCGCGTGTCAGTTAACCCATGGTGTAACTAAGTGAATGATATGGGCGGCGGAGGAATTTTAGACACTCTCCCAAGAGAAGTGCCTTGAGGAACAGGAGTCCTGACAGAGCCCTGAAGTGAGAAGGGTTAGTCTGTTAGAACAAAGCTCAGGAATCAGTGTACTGGATCAAGCCAACTTTTTCTGGTTCAGGCACTCAAAAAGTGTGTCTCGTAGCTATGCCATGTACATCGTGCTTCCAGGAGTTAAGAGGGCCCTTCCAGGTCCCCGTACTAGACGTGTACGATCCAATCGGTGAGACTAATCAATGAAAAGAGAATAGCACGTGTAAAATAATGCCAACCCCATGTAAGTGGACTGTCGTAGTTCTGAGAAGTGTGGATCAGTGAGGACGGATCAATCAGGCAGCACGTGAATCAATCAATCAATTCTTTCCATGAACACTGAGCTACGCAATGCTCTGTGCTGGATAGTGTTAAACTAGGAACAGAAAAGTCAGCAATAGATTCTCAGTATCTGCTCTTGCCGATTCTGCAAACAGTATTCACTCACCTGCTTATATGCTCAAAGTAGTTCCAATTTCAATTAAAAAAACAAACATACAAACTGAGATTTGTACTTGAGTACCCCCCCTTTCTTTTTAGCAAAGAAATGTCCACAATGCTATGAGCTCTCTTAGATAGGGAATGTGTCCTATTAATCTTTGTGTTCCCAGCAACCAGCAGAATGCCTAATATGTAGTAGATAGTTAAGGAATATTTGCTAAGTAAATGAATCCTATATTCTTGTACTGAGCACATGATAACCATTTAATTAGACATGTGATTTGGACATGAGGGAAGGCAATTCTCCCTTAAAATTGTCCTGCCAATTCCTCTCTAGCCTCAGTCCACCTGAGCAAATCTGGCCGTGTCACTTCCTTTTACTTCAGACTGGGGCAGCTTTGCACAAGGAGCATGTAGTATATGCCACCCAGATGTCCCCACATATTCCCCTTGATTATACCTGAGTATGGCACATCTGTAATCAACCCCCTGAGGTTGTTCTCCTTTATCCTAAGAGATTAAAAACTGCCTTAGGCTTACCTGCTCAGGGTATGGTATGTAAATATGTTAACTACAAGTAAAAGCAAAACATACCCCCCCCAAAACAAACAAAAACGATAAAGCAATGTGTTTTTTTACTCTGATAGATATTATTCTTCCTTAAATGACAGATACACACTACTGTGTGTCAGGCTGGCAGGGCAGGAATGACAAGATGCATGTAAAAGTTTGAGGACTTGATTAAAAACGTAAATTAGGCCAGTCAGACAACCTGCATAAGCACAGAAAGCTGCTATAATAGCCAGGCTTGGAAAGGATTACCATACAGAAATGTATCAGGAAATCCTAGGACTCTAGCACTATATACTTAATCAAAGATAAACTTTAGTAGGTCTTAAAAAAAAAAATCAAGACCTTTATGTTGAGGTAACACAAAGCCATGATTTTCCCCAGACTTAATCATGAATTTAGGTATTGTTAATGCTTAGCCCTTCAGAGTAATTTTAGGACATTTTGAGCAATATTACATGTATTCAGCTGGTTTCGAAATTTAATTCTTATTTCCATTTTTCAAATCATTTCAAAGTGGACCAGCTAGAAATTGCCTTACAGAGAGCCTAAGTGTGTTTTATCATGGTAAGAATGTACAAAAACCATTAGATTCTATGAATAAGTAGTTTTCACAATTTATGAAAATATTTTTTCTCATTGATATTATGTTAGTTTAAATATATAAAATCCACTTTTGAATTCCTCTTTGTGTCCCTATCACCTTTGCTTGCTAATTTGTAATTTCACATGCATTTTTTTACCCTCACAGGATCCAATAAGAGAAGTATGTCATATTTCTTAGTATGCTCAGGCTGCTACTTTTTTTTATTTTTTTCATAGTTTTGGAGGCTGGGAAATCCACAGTGAAGGTGCTAGCAGATTTAATTCCTGGCTTGTAGACAGCTTCTTTCTTGCTATGTATTCCCATGAGCTATCCTTGGTGCATGCTCCAGGAGAGAGATCACTCTGTCTTCCTCTTCTTATAAAGGCAATAATCCCATCATGAGGATCCCACACTATTCTAAAGCTAATTACCTCTCAAAGACCCCACTTCCAAGTACCATCACACTGGGGGTTAAGCCTTCCATAGATGCATTTTGGGGAGACACAAACATTCAGCCCATAACAGTAATGCATAACTCTACCAATATGATTTCTGAATACACAAAAAATAACATTATGTAAAAGTACAATGAATTTCTCTTTCATTAAGAAACCCAATGATTTCAGAAAACTCATGTGGTTTAATAACCCGGTGAGTATGCCATTTCCTAGGTATTAAACCAAACATACTACTTTTCACAGCAAGGGAGAGGCCTTTCTCCAGGTGGTAGCTTCTACAGTGGTTTCAGGTAACTGGATTATTTTCTTATGCTCCAAGGCCAAGCTCATTGGTCTGCATCTTGGAAAGACTTTCTAGACAAATCTGGGTTGAGCCAACCCCCTAGCCCTTCACCATGCCTGAGCCTGCAGAATTCTCCATCTGTTATATCTTCATTCACCTTTTTCTGGTATATGTCATCACCCACAACATCAAGACAAGAACTTATGTATCTTTAGTTTCTAGACTATATCTGGGATGTAACAGCACTCAAGTATGTTGACTGAATGAATCAAGTCTACCACAATATAAGCTTCATGGGGTAGAGAATTTTGTTCTACTGTTTGCTGCTGGCAGAATACTGCCTAGCACATAGGAGTTACTCCTAAATTATATGATGAATAAGGAGGTTATTAAGTGTGTAGTTAGGCCTTTGGGGGAAAAAAAGGGCAAAAAAAATTCTATTAGAATACTTATGATCTTCACTCAAGAATAGCCTATTGAAATACAAAAGAGTGGTTGAATGAAGAGAAACAGTAGGCCAGGAATCAGAAGACATGAGTTTTAACCCCTGTTTGGTGTCTAGGGAAAGTTACTTAACCCATCTGAGCATGTTTCCTCATCTATAAAATCTAACTTCAAACATTTCTCCTCCTGGCTTTACACAGCTGTTTCATCTCATAAGCTAAGATCTGTGACAGTTTTATTCAAACATATGTCAAAATGAATTTTATCCATCTTTTTATATGCCTGACCCAAACACGTATCTTTTTTTAATCTTCAGAACAACTACAGTGAAGTAGAAATCATCATGCTCATGCTTTACAGCTAAAGAACTTAAGGGCAGAAATTAAATAATTTGCCCATAGTTCATGGTTCTCTGTTGTAGAACCTGGATTCTCACCCAGAGCTTTTAGTGTCATATTAATTCACCTCAAGTCCTGGACTAAAGTTCTTTTTTGCAAACTACTTCTGCAACTTTTTTGATTTGTTTTGACTTTAACATGAATTCAGAACTTTCTAATTGTTAAGCTAAATCATTATTGAAACTGATTAAGTGAAGAAGTGAGAAACCAGGGTAACTGATTATGTGCAATATGAGCTTGACCTATACAGAAAAATACACACTTGAAGGAAAGATCACTACCAATTTATTCATTTTCTCCAATGCCCTTTTGTTATATAATTGAATTTTTTATCATGCTTTTCAATATTTTAAGATAATATTTCAATGTCAGATTCATTCCATGTCAATTTCATTTTCAGGCATGCTTTACTGTCAGGATCAATAGTTCTTTGTAATTTAAACTTGGAGTTCACTATGCCTCTTGGTACCACCTGCCACCAGACTAGCTAAGCTTGGTTTTGACAGGCACACTTCCCACTTTCTAAGTCATTAATAATACTTTGGAAATACCTACAGACTTCTCACAAATCACTGAGACAAAGGCAGGAAAAAAATTTTTAATTATCAAGTCAAAATCGTATGTGTGTTTGTGTGTGTACGTGTCTATGTGAAAGAAGTGTTGTGCAATCAGATTGAAATCCATTTCTCATTTTCTGTGAAGGCGATTCAATTTAAAAGAAAGTTAAAGAAGTAAAATATTTTACCACTTACCTCAATTTTTGGCCCCCACACACTGAGAGGCTGTGAGAGTTGCAAATAGCCCTTGATAATAACCCACTCATTAGAAATGAGGGAACTTTTGGGTTGGAGTAAGGTGGGGAGTTACTCAGGGTTACAGAGCCACTCTGCAGAGCCCACTCTGCTTTCCAGCCTATCTCCAGCTCTGAATGTTGCTTTGGAAGCAACACCATATTACCAATAGTGACCCAAGTAACTAACCTTTACATCTGATTGGTTGGTTCTTTCATTCATTCATCCACAAAGTATCTGTGGTAGTAGAATAACATACTGAACACAGTGTGTTTTATGACTTGTGAAGATCTTGCCAAATGTTAGCAAAATTTACAATAGCTGCCACATCATGAGCACTTGGTACATGCTAGATACTATACAAAACAATTACATATATAAATTCATTCATTCCAAATATATATTTTTTGAGGGCTTACTATGTGCCAGGCACTATTCTAGACACTGGAGATACAGCAGTGAACAAGACAGACCAAAATTTCCATCCTCAAGAAGCTTACTTTCCTGTTTGGTATACAAGCATAAGTAAAATATATAGCATATTAGATTGTAATAAATGCTAAGGAGGCAAAAATAAAGCAGAGAAGGGAGATATGAAGTGATGTGAATGTGAAAGTGAAATTTTACATAAGGGACCTAGGGAAGATCTTGCTGACGGAATTGAACTTTTAATTGCATTTCAAATGTCAAAATTACATCAAAGGTGATAAGGTACAAGGAGAACATTTTACACAAAATTCTCCCCTCTGCTCTAATTTACTTGGAGGGAATTTTCTTGCCGCTTTTTGGGTATGCATGAATGTGTTCCATAGTAGACTGAGCAGTGGTTTTCTCTCTATTATAGCCATGCGATGGATGATAACTTTTGTGAAAATGTTTGACAAAGTTGGGGAGCTAGCCTGCAGCTAGTTGGGACATGGCTTGCCTGGGTTATTCCCTGAACAGTGAGGAGGTTGGTGTGGCTGGAATAGAGTGAATGAGGTGAGAATGCCACATTGAGTGTGATGAAAAAGCCAGAGGAGGGTTTCAAACCTTCATGGTAAGTGCTGCCCTTTGAATGTTACACATGAGAAAAACTGAGGCTAAGCTAAGGCAAGCTGCTTCCCCCAGATCACTCAGCTAGGTGACAAAGTTGAGATTTTAAAATCTTACCTATCTGATTCCAAAATCCATGATATTAATCATGACACTCTTGCATGTATTAAAGGAAGCTGAACACAAATGGTTGAATACACTGGTACAAGTGCTAGAGTCAAAGTTAAATGAAATGCTATGTGTGTGTCCATTCTATCTGGAAGGGTGTGACAAGGTTTCTTGAAGGAATCATTGTTCAACTTGGGCACTCATGGCTTAGTATCATTTCCAGAAACAAAGAAGGGTTTATGGAATTCCAGACAGATGGTCAAGAAAAATATCCTCTTTGACATTATAACCGCTAAAATGTCATTATGTATAAATTGCTTTAACATTCTAATAGCTGGTAGTTGACATTCTAGTTAGTAGTTTGTTTGTTTGGCTTTTTTAAAAAAAGCATTACATAGGAAAGTTACAGTGGGCTCTGAGTTAAAAACACCAATATCTCTCCATCCACCTGCTCCTAGAGATTACTTCATTTGGTCCTTAAATTAGACCCGTAAACTCATTATCTTCCCCTAAGAACCTACTCTTGGATATTCACTTTTAGTGAATGTTACCATCATCCACTGAGTTAACCAAACGCTAAATCTAAAGGTCATTCTAGATAAGTTCTTCTTGCTTCCAATTAAGTCTCTAGCTCCAATACTTGTCAATGTTCTTACTCAAATATCTCTTGAACCTGTCCCCTTTCTGTGTCTCCTGGCACTGACAATATTACATCCTTATCAAGTCACATGAATTAGGGAGAAAAGAGCCTCAGCTGAATTTCTGCTTTGTCTTCTTCATTTATTTATTCTTTCATCTATATTTATTAAGTACCTACTTCTTCCAGGCATCATGAGAGATACTGGGAATTGAAAGACAGGTGACTTCCCTCAAGGAACTTACCACCTTGTAAGAGAAAGGAAAGCAGCCAGGTCAACAGGTAATGGTGTTGCAGTACCCACATACTCAGACAGAAGTGAGCCCAGGGGACATCCATCAATATTTGATGAGAACCCTCTGCTTAATATCATCTCATTGTACTTCGATGCCTTCAAGAAAAAGTGCACACCACTTAGCAGTGCACTTAACAATGCCTTTCTTCATCAAGCTACTGTGTAACATTTTAGCCTCACCTCTCACTGTTCCTCATGTTCAATCTACTATTGACAGTACAGAACGACCACTTGGATTTTCTCTAACCTTAAACTCATACTTTCTTTCTATCTAACCTATTCACTAGTCCCCAGGCTCTCAATACATACAAACGTGGCTCCAAGATCACCTGAAAATTACTTGTTTGTCAAGTCTCTACTCAACTAACTCACCTACAGCCACTTGTTCCCCATTCACCTAGGCTGTTCTGAGCTCTAGGAAAGTGGGAAACCTACATGGTAGCACTTAACACACTAGATTGTAGTTTTTGGTTACTTTATGTCACCTTCCTAGCCTCTTGAGCTCCTTGAGAGAAGAAACTGTGTCTCTCCTTTCTGTATATTCTTCATCTGATGCACTACCCAAAATGTAGTGGGTATTAACAAAAAAAAATGAGAATGAGAACAATAACAATCATAGCTATAGCTAACATTTATCCAATGCCATTGGCTGGAGGTGAAGTCTGGTGATACATATATATATATATATATATATATATATATAGAGAGAGAGAGAGAGAGAGAGAGAGAGAGAGAGAGGGAGAGACAGAGAGAGAGAGAGACAGAGAGAGAGAGAGTGAGAGAGAAACTATGTATATATATATTTTTTTCTCATTTAATACAATATAGATATTAATAGACATATTCCATTTCACAGAGGAGGAAACTGGGGAGATTAGGCAGCTGGTCTGAGTTCTCACTGTGTATGAATGGTTGATTTGGGTGTTAAATCCAGGCAGTCTAGCTCCAGAGCATGTACCATTAACCATCACTCTATAGTGCCTTGAAAAATAATGTGTTATAATGATTATAATGATTATTGCACTGTACCTATCTTTATCTTGTACATGAAGAAACAGGGAAAGTCAAATGGCTTTTCTAAAGTTACCCAGATAATAAATGGAAAGCTTGAAATCAAATTTAAGATGAATCTGACTCCAGAGCTTATGATAAATGAATCAACAAATAAAATCACTTCATCACTGCAAGTCCCAATTTCCTTGTTTGAAAAAAAACCAAAAACAGTCAGACAAGATAATCTTTACATTTCCATCCAAATCTAACAAATATATTATTTTAGTTTTAGTTTTTAAATCAGTTTTTGTTTGATTTGGAGGAACTTCAATGACAGAACAAAATGTTTTTTAATTTATGTGCAAATTTGATATCCTAAGATAACACTAAACAGACTATGTTTTAAGGAAAAGACAAAATGAGGAGCTTCATCACTAATCAGGGCTTTTTGAAGGGCATAGAGGAGCCTGGAGACATGGCTCAACCTCATGACTTCTGTCTCAATAGCATCTTGGTCTTGGCTCAATCGAGTGCCATCGGCAACTGATCTGGGCTGGGTCCTGCTGTGTCAGCCTTCCAGGCAGTCAGGCACCCCAAGCCTGCCAGTCCATTCTTCACCCAGCAGCAGTACTCACCCACCACTGATGTTTTAATCACATCAAGCACTTTCCTAATTCTGCTTTGTACCAAATCCAAGCTCTTAATTGTAGGTTTCAAATCTCTCTACCAATTATTCTTCCCTCCATATAAATAGAAACATCCCTTCTCACTGCCTGCTTGTGACACTTCTCTCATAAACATACTCGTTCCAAGAATTTATTTTATCTCCTTCCCTTCCCTCCTGGCTTCTCAAACATGCTGCTTCTGCTTTCAAAACTCATCAAAAATCATTTCCTCTGGCTAGCTTTTCCAAACATATATCCCCTGGCTTTGGTATTTCAAGGCTTTCTAGTATCTATTGAGAAGTTACTAATAGAGAAAACACATTTGACCAAGTTTCCCACACTGTCTAAAGGAAAACTATGTGAATAAGAGTCAGAAGGAATCGCTCTGAGTTACAACTTTGCATATTATTTTAGCCTCAGTCTTACCCATCTGTATAATGAAAATATTAATACAAACCACTGCCTTATGAGAATTAAACACACTTTTATTTACTAAGCACATGTATAGTAAGTACCCCACTACGTGCTGACACTGCTCTGGGAATAAGGTATTTCTTCAGGAAATGATAACAACAGTCCCTTCATGTGTAGGTGATCACAAATATATTTGTGTATTTTCCCCATTTCTACATTTAACTATAAATGTTTCAGTATTAATCACAGTTTTCAACATCAGTACAGTAACTTTTTCTAACAATAGAGGATGAATAATCATCAACTGAGAAAATTAATTCATTTATTTGATATTTCCCAATTCAAAGAAAATTGTGAAACCTTCCTTTCCCTATGCCCAGCCTCCCACCCACACTCAGCCATCTGAAAGGTAAAGATCAAACAAGTGTTCCAATGTTTGGACAAGCTCAATGCTTGAAAATCCTGCCAAAGTCTACTGTTTTATAATAAAAACAGATGGTCACAGATGAGCATCACTTCAGCTATTGATGATGTTGAGAAAATCTTTATCACAGAAAGGGGAAGGGATGGAATTTTTAAACATAACCATTTTCTAGATGTAGAAGGCATTGTGAAGACCACACAGGCTATCACTGTGATTATAATAGAATGTAATCCAGATTTTAATGAATATTGATAAAGTGCTTGGCTACCTTCCTATACCGAGTATAGACCCATTCCCTTCTCCATATTTGACTCATAAAATGACAATATTTTATGTGTATTTGAGTGAGACTGAATGATTGGATTCATACTAGAGATATTTCATTTAGAGTGAGTAATTTAAATGCTTGCATTTTCTTTTCTTTTTTAACAAAAGTGATGATCGAAGAGAATGATGGAAGGACCGTTCTTATCAAAATGATCTAAAAATGATTAGTTTCATTCTGGCAGAACTTATTAATGTATTACACAGTCCATTGAGGCATGAACTTTTAGTTAATTTTAGAATTAAATGTCAAAAGAAATGTTATATCTGAAACTTTGTGTGGATCAGTTTAAGATATTCAAGTCACCAGATATTAATGAATAGCTTCTTGATATAGATAAGCACTTTACAGGTAATGGTATTGTGTAAGCTATAGATTGGAAGAAGAGTAGATCAACTGGTCCCTTTTGTGTTATTTTTTTCTGACACGATTATATAAATGAGCTCTCTTTATCTCCACCTTTTTCTTGCCAGTCTGTATAGCAAAGGCATCTTCTTATAGTTTTATGTGTTTATAAGTGATTGTGTGTGTGTGTGTGTGTGTGTGATCCACCAATATATTATTATACATGATATTGTGTGCCTACTAATTATAGTCTTGGTTGTAGATTTCTGGAGAACCTGATAACTAATACCAGATTGGCACAACTAAGGCTACTTCCTGCTAGAACACTGACATCTTAACTCTGAAGCATTTCAGAAACATCTCACTTTGTACTTCAATTATACTAGTAACACACAATTTGTATGATCATATTTTCTGGATGAAACACAGATCTACAGCTGTGTACTTACACAGAAATCAAGAAATGTGAGCCTGATTTCCTCTGGTTGGGGTAGTAGTTATTGGCTGGCTCCTTGATTCCTTGAGACTGAGTATTGATGAAGAGAATGCACAGTAAGCCTGAGCAGAAAATTTAAAAACTTGAAATCTCAGAAAAAAAAAAAAAAAAAAAAACTTGAAATCTCAGCAGAAAGTCAAGCTCAAGAGCTGAAAGGAAATTTATGGTGAAAATCCTTTAGGACGTGAGTCAAAGAATGATTTACTTTACGTGTTGATTTCCCGCATTAGGTAATTTCCAAATGCACTGAACAAGATTACCATTTTTAAAGGAGAAATCTACCTTTTAATTTTGGGAACACCAATTTGTAATCAATTGAGAACATACTATGTGGAGGGCACTGAGGAAAATAAAAACATTTTGTGAATTCTTCAGTCTGATTGGACAGATAAAGGAATACAGTAAAATGTTTATGACGTTAGAAATTAAAATATAATTTAGACAAGAGGAGTCACGTGGCTAGTTGTCAAATAAAAGGCAAATATTGAATTTAAATCTGGACACAATTACTCTGGCCCAAGAGGTCCAGATGAGACAGGACTTGTGTTGGTTTAAAAAAAAAAAAAAAACTCTAAGAAGGCCATAGTTATTCAAAATACACACTATTATTTTCTATAACTATGACTTACATGTATTATGTACTTACATTGAGCTTTTTTTTTCTTTCTTCGGTGATAATTCTATATATATGCATTTGGACATTACCTAAAAACAGGGCATCAAAATATAAAGTAAATCAGTCTATAAGTCACTTCTTCTATTTGTTCTTTGATGAAAGAAAATAAATTAAATTGGGGAAAGGGAAACAGCACAAGCCATGGAAAATTAGAGAAGGTTTCTAAAATAGGGGATGATTTTCCCTATTTAGTAGTAATTTAGATCATGTATGTTACAAAATTTTGTGGAATGAACACAAAATTTATAGAGTGCAATGTCATCTGATAGCCCACAGGGAAATATCTAATATATAGCAGGACATTTGCTGGAAAAGGAGAAAAAGGAAGAGGAGGGAAAGAAGGAGAAACAGGAACAAAAGAAAAAGCCCAAGGTTCAGGAATCAGGAAATTTCTATAGAAGAAGGAAGATTTTGCTTACGATTTTGAATTTATCCTGATCAGAGTGTGCCACATTTGATTTAGATATTAAGGTTTCCTCTATACTTTAAGATAATTTTTTAAATGGGTAAAAAGAGTAAATATCTCTTCTACCCTTTGTAAAGTGAAAATGCATATAAGCCCATCCTTAAAAATATTTCAAAGAAAAAAATCACTCTCATTGTATCATAACATTTCCACTTTTTATTACCTTGTCCACACATATTTATTCAGTTCAATCATTATCTAAAGTTTATTTTCCGTTACGTGTTCCAAAAGTTCTAATATGTTTTTAAAGAGTTGGTCTACTTCTGATTCACATAAGGAGATTTTAGAAGTCTAGTTGCCTCATGCTAAGAGATCCATGCAAAATTTTCTGTCCTTAAGAAGTCAAACTTCTTCAGAGCTATTTTGAGAAGCAGAAATTTTAACAGATTTGGGACATTTTGATGAAGACTTCAGGAGAGAGTTACAAAAAATTATGATAGGATCATTTGAGTTACCATATATAAAAAGGGAAACCTCTCTATGATGGAAGGTCAGACAATCACCTGTTCTTCAAAGGATAATTCCCAGCCTTTGTGACCTGCTTCACTGGGCTTACAAGTGTATGTAAAAGGACTCCAGGCTCTTCAGTGCTACACATCAGTTGTCAATTATTGAATAGTCCTGTTAGTGGATTTAAGAATACTTTTGGTGTTTCTTAGCTGTTGGACAATAGTTTCTCAGAAATAAAAGACTAGTCTATAATGAAAGCTTAAAAAGGGAGGGGATATTAAATGAAGTCAAGGAGGGAAGGCTCCTCATTGGTGTGCCCCTGATTCTTTGAGGCATCTCACTTCTAGTGCTTAAAGGGTTGGGTTTCACCATAGCTCACCTGACACTCCTAGTTTCCAATCCAACCCTATTCTCTTCTTCTTCCCTGCAGACAGAACTCTGATTTTGTTCAGGAAAGCACTGTACCTACCCCTAGGTATAGTGAGATGCTCATGTCCCCAGTCTTCCTTGGACTGGTCATATTGTACAGTTCTGGACAATGAGACATAAGCAGGTATTCTCTGGGAATTTCTTCCACTCCCCCTTCCTCCTCCTGCCACAAACATGGATGTGATATCTGGAGTATAAGAGAAAATGTGAACATGCTGAGGAAGTAAGAGAGAATGATGGTAAGAACTTGGGTCCAGGCTGGCATTAGTGAGCAGCTGAGCCAATGCAAGCAACCCCTTCCCTCTGACTTTTTTGTTATATGACAAAAATTGCTCCAAATTTGTTTTTAAACAACTGTTAGTTATGTATTTTGTTATTGGCAGCCTAGCACAGCCCTAAATGATACCTCTGGTATAGTAGAAAAAGCTCTGCTAATATGATTGCTTAATGTCTTGACCTACCAATGTCTAAAGTCCCCAGGTGACTACTTAATGAAAGTGAAGACTTGGATGAGGTCCTTCAGGAAACGTCAATGTCTGTTCTAGATAACTAAAACTAAATGAAATATGGGTGCCATAGGTATGTGAATAACTTAGACTACCAAATTAGAATTTCCAAATACCCAAACTCTTCCCAACAAGTAAATTAGTGAAGTTCATTTCCTGGGAAATAAATTGAAAAATACCTGAAGTTTTCTGGAAGAAACAGAGTAAATGTGTGTGAAAGCAATGGCTCCATGGTCTAAAAACTCATAATTTTCTGACTCTTTCAGTGTTATGAGAGTTAATGTAAACGTCAAAGTTGTCCAATTTAGAATCAAAGTACTTTTGACTATTTGGTCAGAAAATCTTGCTCAATATTTATAAAACCACCATACAATTAGCATAAGTTCATATGCCTATGGTGAAAAAAATAAATGAGAGGAAAGACTCAAGGAATTTTAATGAGCTCTGCCTTAATCATAGCCTGAAATAAATCTAATAAAGTATTTCTCTTTAACTTTCACTTACTGTTTTTCCTTCCCCTAACTGCTCCAGCTATACCTGTGTTCTGATACACACACTTATCTTTGAAATAGGATTTGTTATCATTTATCTCATAACTCCCAGTTCTTTCTCTTTGTTTCTGAGTATACATGCACATATAAAGATTTATGTTTATGCAAACACTCCTATATTTGGCTGTCAACCTTGCCTAGACATCTGTTAACCTGGTAATAAGGGAGGGTGTGATAACACGGGAAAAAGTGTAGAAAGGAATCACTGTAAGTAGAAAAGGGAAGCAAAAAGAGGAGAATTTTTAGGTCTTTTGAATTTACGCTTGAAGTTGTTGCATATGAAAAAGGAGGTATTTTTAGGACAAACTTGTAGTCCTCTGCAGTGTCTTGGATTCAACAGAAAACAATTGCCTGCCCCCACGCCTCTGTCTTTACAATCCGAACGTTGGAATGCTTCTCTTCCTTACTGGGCTGTGACTGTCAGCCTATGCAGTGAACATACTGAGTTATTCGGCTGATTCTATATCCCCCAAACAGTCCCAGTATTGGTTTCCATGGCAAATATGTACAAACACACAGAACAAAGTCAACCTGAGAAAGTGTTGAAGGGGGTGAGGAAAAAAGAGAATGGACCTTCTATTTTTATCTCCAGATAAAAGCAAAATACATTTATGTTAAATATGACCCCTTGAAACTTGCAGGCATTTCTTATTTGAATTCAAGTTCCGTTCAGCTAATCTCATGTTGTAATGAACGTTTCAAAACCAAATTTTGTCCATCATGCATACGACCCCCTGTCATTAGGGAAGAAACTGCATTTTTTACTGAGTGTTTTGCAGCTCATTCTGAAAACGTGGCAATAACACATTCTATGTCTATAGAAAGAGTGTTTCATAAAAGGAACATTTTAACATCAATAGGCCATGGGGGATTCACACATTGACCTTCTATTGACATTTCCTCCAAATTAGTTAAGCCTGCTAGACTAACAATGGTTCTAATGGGAAAAATAAAGAAGACCAAACAGTGGAGAGAGGTAGCAATTTAAAGGTTTAATTTAGGTTTTCCTGTTTATATCACTTAAAAATCTAGATAATTGGTGGTGTTCAAACTGGCAATGGCTTTGAATGCTCTGGATGGATTATGGCCTTTCATTTATCTCCTAAAGTTTAGTGCTTAATATGAGATAGCACAGTGGTCCTCCCTGTCAAAGAGAGGTTGCTGACATGATGGCATATACAGCAGGTCAGCATCAGTACATTAGTTCATGTATTCACTGATGTCAAGTCGAAATTTTGGCAGTATATGTCCTTAACCCTAACTCTTCATTAATATCTTCTTTGAAGCCAGTTTCATAAAGCAAAGAATTTATTTCCTAAAATTCAAAATGGAAAATAGGTATTGCATTTCATCCAGGACTAAATTCTATCTCTCTGCACCCTCAACTTCAATTCTATATCACAAGATGTTTCAGATCTCTAGGAAATCATTTATTTTTCTTATGTAAGAAAAAAAAATATAACCCCAACCATCGGAGTCCTACCTAGAATAATCATAGCTTGATCGGTGTTGTGATATGGGGAAATAACATGTAATATGCCTGTGTTTAGTTGGAATACATGTAGCAAAAACTCAGAACAAAAAGTTGAAGTCTCTGTTTAAACCACACAATGCCCATTTCCCTGACAGGGATTTCTCGCATACATGTAGGGTTCCATGAAAGCAAATCTATGGTCAAATGCAGTTTATTCTTACTTACTCAATGTAACCCAGAAGAAAGAGATTTTTCCAATAATGTAAATGATAATGAAACTCTTCGGTCAATATTACTGTCTTTTATGGAACAGTTTTGAGAAATATTGAAGCCAAGTGAACTGGGGTCTTCCTGTGATTAGGGGATTTTTCTGGATAGCTCTGTGAATGAAACCTAGGTGTTCAGTTAAGTTTCTCTTCCAGCAATCAATAATCATAACTTTATGGATGTAGCAGTGGGTAGTGGTTAAAAGCAAGGGGGTTAGTGTCAGTTTTAACCAACCAAGTTACTTAATTTCTAAATTTTAGTAGTCTCATCTTTAAGACGGGCACAATTACTATTCTCCTTCTCTTAACTAACTGTTCCAGCTACATCTACACTGGATACACACACTTGTCTTTGAAGTAAGCTTTGTTATCTTTGGTCTTATAACTTGCACGCTACCTGGCATTTCATACGCTATGTTTACAGTTATTTCTACTGATGCCACATGGCTCAGAACTCCCTAATGATTGGTTCAGGAGTGTGCAAATTTTATCTGGTAAGTTAAAAAAAAATTGACCCCTCCTCTCATGTTTTCTCATCTATTATGTCATCAAATGACAGACAGAGATCAGAATGGCCATCAGGTAATTCTCACCCTGACTCTATCATCAATTTCCCTTCTGCTTCTCTAGCTACAAAAATAAGAATTTGCCGGGGGATGTGGGGGGTTGCAGGAATCAAAATTAGCCTCTCATATGGAAAAAAAAAATGCCCAAGATACTCTACCTCTCTATCATACTAAGAGAAATGCTAAATGGTTTAAGTAGAAACTGCTTGATCCAAAAACATTTTACAATGGGATAGTAATATAGCATTTGTTTTAAAAGGTGTCCTGGAAATAAATGGACAAACTTATTGTTTAGAAGATGACATCACATGTTGGAATATGGCTTTGTTTGAAAGCATCCGTGTTTGAAAATTCATCCCATCTGTTCAAGTTTTATTATAAATAACGTGTTTTATTCGTAACAGCTTATAGAGCAGTGATATGGACAGATAATAGAACCATATTATTTACAAAGAAAAATTCCTTTTTAATAGTAGACAATGTGCTTCTCTGTCTGAAATGGAGCAGCATGTGGGAGTCAATAGGTTTTTTGTCTGTCTCATTTCTTATCAATAGATTGCAAATGTATTCCCCCTTTTAGGAAGAGTCATGCCTGAAGGAAGCTTGTTGAAGCCTGTAGGGGTTGTTTTGATTGGTTTTGGCTTAAATATTTCCTTTTGTAATTATTCTGTGGTCTCCTTGGCATTCACTGCAGAACACAGCTAGGCTAATTTGAGAGCCTTCAAAATGTGTCTGTTCTAACTTTCTTGTAATGAGGCGGGGAAAAGTGTGCTTTAGGAAGAAATACACAAATATTTAAAAAAAATGTCTAAATTATTGTGAACCAACCTTTCTAGTTCCATTCAGTATGTCACAGGATTATACTCTGATTTCTTTATAACTCTAAACCTACTAATGCTAATACCTTCCTGGGTGTCACCCGTGTATCCAAATAAGATCCAGATTTGGACTTTCAAAGAAGTTTTCATGTTTTATTTTTGTTTTCCATTTGGAGGAAGATGTGCACAGCTTGCCTTTGTGGTAAATCTGGGACCTTGGAGGCAAGTGTTAAGGACCCTGGTTTTTTAGTTATGACTTTCTTTCCTGAAATAACCATTAGTCAATGCATCACTGAGTAACCTAATGAAGTAGAACCATTGCAAATTTATCTACTTGAGAATTCTTTACTTGCTAAAGATCGGATGTGAAGCTATTATTTTTATTTGACTCACCAGGCTTCTATTTCACTTATTAAGTGTTATACTGTTACATGGAACCTCAGGGGTTATATGAGGTAAATTTAAACGGTTGATGGAAGTTAGGTAAGTGGAACCACATCCAAAATATACAAACATATTCTTCTACCATCCTCCATATTTGAAAATGAATCAAGCTACCTTTCATATATATTAAATATTGCTTCTGTGTGGGCATAACATTGCTGAATTTGTATTTAATTGAGTCCCTTAGGTATTAACAACAGACAAGCAGTGATCTAATGAGCCCGGCACCATGTTAGACATAAGAAGATAATTACTGAGGATAAGAAGAGACTTCTGCCTTGAAGGACCCTGTGAGCTGGTTGAGAAGAAATAAAAATAACACACACGAAGTAATTAGACACAAGAAAGTGCAGCAACTTATATCATTGGTTATTAGTATAAAATTAGGTAAGAAAAAGAAAGAGAATTGTATATAATTTGCAGTAGATAGAAAATAACTTCAGGAAGAGGCCAACTTTTAGTTAAATTGTAAAGAATAAATAAGAAAGGTGGAGAAATGGGAAGAAACTTTTCAGGTTCATTCAATTACTCATGCATATTAATCTAGTACCTATAACAGGCTGGGAAATATGCAGGTAAAATAGTTCTCTGTCCTCAGGGAGCTTCATTTTTGTTCTATGAATCTGACAAGCTCTTTCCCTTCAAAGGATTTTTACACATGCCTCCTTAACTACACGTTTCAGGTGTCAGTGCTTAGCAATGCACCTCACTACTCAGTAGCTTAAACAACAACAACAAAAATCATGTGTTCTGATTCTGTACGTTTATGAGTTCAGCTGGGTGGTTCTGCTTCATGTGGTACTGTCGAGACTGCAGTCATCTGACAGCATAGATGGGCTGGAACCTCCAAGATGGCGTATTCACATGGCTGGCAGCTGGTGTTGGCTGTCGTCTGGGAGCTTACTTGAGGCTGTCCTCCTCACTGGAATCACTCTTTGTGGCTTGGACTTCTCAAAGAATAAGTGTTGGGTCTGAGAGGGACTGTCCCAACTCATGAAAAAGGAAGCTGCCGATCTCTATGGACCAGTCTCAGAAGTTACATGGGGTCATTCACCACATTCTACTGATCAAAGCAAATCACAGGCCAAGCAAAAAGCTAAAGAGAGGAGAAGCAAATAATCTGTGGCCATCTTTAACCCATCATACTGCCTAAAGTGCTTCTCAGGCAGGTCTTTACATAGCTGGCCCCTTCATCATATAAATGCCATCTCTTTTGAAAACTCTTACCTCTCCATTCTCTACATTCTCTCCCCACCTTCACCAAATGTATACTCTCTATATCACTCTGCTTATTTTCTTCATTGCTCATTACACATTGTGATGTGTTATGATCATGTTTACATTTTCTTAAGTTATGCATAGTGAGAATCTTGCCTATATCATTGCTCTGTCTTTAGAGCTAAGAATAACACTTGGCACACAGTAGGTACTTACAGAATATATGTTGGATAAATATGTTGAGAGATACAGATAAGAGCAAGGCCAACCCTTATACTCTTGAATAAAACTTTAAGGTTTATTCCAATTTGCAAAATATCATTATAAATACTAAGTATAGATCTTTGTCATGTTCTGTGGATAGGAGTGGAAGGTCAGTTGATTCAGATTAGACTATAAGAGGAAGCTTTTCTAGAGGAAGTGACATTTCACCTGGGCCCTTCAAGGCTTGAGCAATGCTTTGACGGACATAAGGACACTTCAGGTGTGCAAACAACTTGAGTAAGGGATGGGGAGGCCTGTAGTAAACTCATTCCTGTCGTGGAGAAACAAGTTGCCGAGGCATTAATTTTTTTTTTCCATTTCTTTTTCTTTTTACTTTGTATTTTATATTGGAGTTGATTAACAATGTTGTGATAGTTTCAGGTGTACAGCAAAGTGATTCAGTTATGCATATACATGTATCTATTCCTTTTCAAATTCTTTTCCCATTTAGGTTGTTACAAAATATTGAGCAGAGTTCCCTGTGCTGTATATTAGGTCCTTTTTGGTTACCCATTTTAAGTATAGCAGTGTGTACATGTCAATCCCAAACTCCCTAACTATCCCTTAATTTATAGAGACAGTTTATAGATGGGATGATGGGATGATAAAGACCTATCATTCCTTTGGAGTCTTCCTCATCATGGGCCTCTCCTCTCAGGAGCCAAACCAAAAATTAGAGTGTCACTGTGAGAGCACAGAATTGAGAAGGAGATATCATGAGCAATTCTTACCCAGTGTCCGTCTTCTATTTCAACATCCTTCTCAATTAAGAAATATTTCTAACACTAAAGTATTTCCTCAGTGACAGAGGGGAAGGGCAATGAACAAAGAAGGAAATAGCCAATGAAGGCTTTGATGTTAGTGAATGTTGGGGAAAAACATTAAGAGTGGGCTAGCCCTTCTCAAAAGCCAAAAAATGTACCTATGAATAATATGGTGGTTACCAGGAAACCATGGAATTAATTGAGTGTGGAGAACAGGAATAAAACCAAGAAAGTGAAATTCATACCAAGTTTGTATGGCAGTCAACCTAGCCTCTTAAATATATTTTACAATAGATCCTCCAAAGTTTTATCACACATAAGTTCATCCTTTTCCAAACAGTAAAACCACCCAAATATCCCATCTCTTCCTAAACGACCTAGAAGTGGCTGTTAGAGCCTCTTTCTTATTTCACTATTTATCGTTACTATTGTTTATCTTTTTTTTTTTTTTTTTTTTTTTTTTGGTTCGCGGGCCTCTCACTGCTGTGGCCTCTCCCGTTGCGGAGCACAGGCTCCAGACGCGCAGGCTCAGCGGCCATGGCTCACGGGCCCAGCCGCTCCGCGGCATGTGAGATCTTCCCAGACCGGGGCATCGGCAGGCAGACTCTCAACCACTGTGCCACCAGGGAAGCCCTGTTTATCTATTTTTATCCCTAAAGGCTTTCCCCCAAACATCCTCACCCCAACCTTTTGTTCCCCTTTCTGTTCTATAAATCCCATGACACCAAGAACTAAGTTTTATTAATTTTTGAATTTCCATCATCTCCACTGGTATGTGTGGCTTATCACGGGGGCTCAACAATGAATGGAAGAACTAAATGAATGGAAGAACTAAATGAATGGATAGTAGTGCAAAGAATATGGAAGATGTACCACCAATAGAGGAGTACAGGTTTTTAGTTTTTCTGAATGAAAAATTACATAGTATTTTGATACCATGTTGGGAAACACCAGATTACCAAAGCTAATTAATATCTGTAGTCCTTTGTATCAAGAAATGAGTTCAACTCATGTAACCACTCAAATTCCTGCTCTAGCCAAAGGAGTCATTGTAGAATAGAAAGAGAAAGGCATAGGAAATCAGGTGATCCTGATTCAAATTCCAATTTCACCTCCTATTTTCAGGGAAATCTACTTGTGCCTTAACCTCTCTGGACATTGGCTTCCTAGTTTATAAAATGAGGAACCTAGTAATTATTAAACACAATTTTGTATATAAATATTTCCAACAGAGTACCAGACACGTGCCTTACATGAAGCTTACCCTCATGTGGAACAAGACACTCATCTACTGTGTGGTCCAGAGCAAGCCTCTCAGCCTCTCTGATCCTTAATTCTTCTTTGAAAACAGAATCTTCAGACTCTGGTTCTCATTTTCTTTTAAGAACTCTGCCTTGTGGTTGAATTCTAGAAAAATAAAATACCACTTTTAATCCAATTAACTTAATCCTCTTAATAAGCACAAATAAATATACACCCCATAGCATTTTAGGATCAGCAGGAAGGTATCTAGCACTCAGATAAGGCGAATAGATTGGCCATTAATTAGAAGAGAAACACAGCAAAGCCATCATAAAGGGGAGAACACCAGCAAAAGGTACAGATGGTTCAGAGTACTTTAAATCATTTTAATTCACTTCCATTCTTTAAACACTTATTGATCTTTACAGTGCATCAGAATCTATGCTGGGTTATAAAACAAATCAGGCTTAGATTTGTCTATAGAAATTCAGTCTTGAGATTGTTGTCGACCTGGATACTTCTCAGAACAAATCACATTGGTATTGCCCAGTGACCCCTGACCCAGGGCACTACCAGACCCCAAAGCTTTGACCCTATATCACCTAACTTTCCTGGACTTCCATCTGCTCATTTATAAGAATGGTGGTCTCCTCTAGCTTCAATGTTTTAAGATTTAGAGCAGGTGACATTTGCTATGTTGCATTACAAGCTCACACATGGGCCTGAGCCCACCTGCTCCCCCTGGATCTACCATCTAGACACTCCTGAGCCCTAGAAGCCTGCAGCATTGTCCTGATTGCCACACATCAGCATTAAATTAGGCATTTATCATATTTGAAAAGACACACCATCTGCAGATCTCCACCATTGTGCAAAGTTGTCATGAACAATATGCTACTTTGCAATCTGCACTTTTAACAACAAATGGGGAAATTCAACGGCAACCGGAAATAAACTTGGGCTTTGGAATTACATTTCTTAGATGTAGTTAGTGCTCGGCCAGTCCCCAGAACATCACCTTCCACTTAGAAGAATGTAGAGCTAAGCAAATTCAAACTGAAAAACATCTTTTAACTTCCTATGTGAACAGGAAGGCAGCGAGAGGATAAAGGTAATAAGATTCTCTGATCATAAGAAATTGGAATTTGCTATCTTGCTAGACCATTATTCTTAATGCACAGCTGAAGTTGGCTACATTTCCTTGGCAGAGAAATAAAACCATTCTGATTCAAACTAATAAGAAATGACTTGGTAAAGAGTTTTCTAATAACGGCTTTAAAAAAAAATTTGCTGACGAAAAATGGTAAATATTTTCTTCTTGTCAGTGCTTAAGGGATATAAATGATATATTCAATAATAAATATGTAAAGTTTCTAATTGTATTTAACACAATATTGATTACATTAAAGGTGAAGTAGTAAGTAGTGCTATGTTTAAAATACAGTGAAGCATGAGTAATTTTGTTTCCTGATTTGGGTTATTATAAAAATTGTATTTTGAAAATCTAGCCCCACTGCAATATGGAGGCCCCCGAGAGCTTCAGGGAATCATTATTGTAACAATTGCACATGTAAACTCTTTTCACCACTAAATATTAAGAGGTTAAATGTTAATAGGTTCTTCAGATTGTTTGCTTGAGGTTTCCTTCATCTCCTATTTAATTTCAAGCATTTATTTTCAAAAAAGTCAAAGAAGTAGAGCTACGTGAAGAGGTTGTTATTACCTCGAATCTAAAGGAAATGAAGACAGTTGCAAAATTGCCTGGCCTTATTATCCTGTTTCTTTTGAATAAAATAACTCTTTAATGAGCTACTGTTTTTCCTAAAATACCTCTAGATGGAATACTGGGACTGCTCATTCTTCTACTAGTTTTAACTTTTGAGAAAAAAAAAAATCATCACTAGCTCAGGAAGCATGAATCAACATTACAATCATCAGTTTTTAAGAAGATGAATAAAAGTCTGGAGCCAACCCTAAACACACCTAATTAAAAGAAAAATGGAGAAGAAAACACTTTCTCTTAAAGCCGTTGGATATGCTTAGGCACATCCAAACACACACGAGGCCATCTGGTAGCTTTCCACGATGTGTCTTGTATAACTACATGGCTGGTGTAACATAGCGCCTTCTTAATTGCTTTCACTAGGTCTTCTTCCTCTTTGGCAGCTTGCTTTACCCTTAAGCTTCTCCTGGGTACCATATTTTCAGCCCTTTGTCTATGTTGATGACTCTCACATAGATGCCTCCATATCTGTCTTCCCCTGTGAACTCCAGACCACCAATTCTTAGTGTGTTTTGAAAACTTCCACATAGGGTTTCCTCAAATGTTTCAAACCTGATATGTCCCATAGCTGAACCCTCTGTCTTCTATTCAAAGTTTTTCCTTCTTCTGTGTTTCCTAATTCTGTTCACAGCATTAGCAGTCTTAGACCCTCCTGTCTCAAATCAAGAACTTCAGGTTCATCATTTTTTTAACATGTTTATTGGAGTATAATTGCTTTACAGTGGTGTGTCAGTTTCTGCTTTATAACAAAGTGAATCAGCTATACATATACATATATCCCCATATCTCTTCCCTCTTGCGTCTCCCTCCCATCTTCCCTATCCCACCCCTCTATGTGGTCACAAAGCACCGAGCTGATCTCCCTGTGCTAGAGAACTTTTTCTGATCTTCCTTCAATTATTCAGTGGCTGAATTCTGTTGCTTCATCTTTGAAGTCTCTTATCTTTCTCTGACATCCTCCATTTCACTTTGACTGCTTTTTCTCTCCCCTTTCCAGGAGAAGAACTCCTCCTAAATATTTCTGTGGTACCCTATGCTCCCATCCATCATAGCCCCATTCACACTAGAGTGTAATTTCCTTTATCTTCCTGTCCCCATCTCCCAGCACTCATGACATGCCCAATAAATGCTTGTTGAGCAAACCTTCCCAGTCACTTCTCAAGTTCACTTCCTTCTGGGTTTTGTTGAGGCTATAGCTCCTCTCTTGCCTGCTGTCTCTTACGACAATGCAAGCAAACATGGACATTTATGTAATCACTAGCCAAGCTGACTTCCCATTCTCCTACTACTTCTACCCTCTAAGTTTTACTTTCCTACCTCTCTGCTTTCACCTGTTCTAAGGATAAAAACCTTACTTCCACATATTCTTATGGAAGTGCCCTCTTTGCTTAATACCTTCCTAATGTTTTCTCCAAAAAGCCTTCCCAGAGCATATCTTAGACAGAATTAATCTCACTACATCTCACCTGTATTCAAAAGCATTTTCTTACTGCTTTGATTGTATCTTTAATTGTTCTTTTGTTCAAGATATCATGGCAGGCTTGATTTTCTTACTTGATCATGGAAGGTACAAAAGGTGACATTCTCATCTCTGTCTCCCATATACTTACTAGGTACAAAGTGCCTTGTGTTCAGTTAAACTGCTCTTGAGTTTGATCTAGTGATTCTCCACTAACTTAGACATAAGTACAAAATAACAAGCTTTAGGTTGAATTGTATAGTGTGTATTCCAATAAACATATTATGGATAAAATCTTGATGTTCAAAACAACACTGACCACATAAAATAACAGGAAATACACCTGCCACCAAATATTTCTAATATGATTCATTTGAAGCTGTGAAAAGATCTAATTCACAGTCTGCAATGTAACATGAGATATCACTTGTGGACTGAGTACCATTTAGATTTAATAATTCAACTCTTAGTGATTTATATATTTCATCCTATAAAATTTAGCTAAGGAACTACTTGATACTGTAACTTTCTTACTGTGAATAATAGTAATATAATCCTTCTCATTTTATCTAAAACTTATCCAAGATTTTGAGAATTAGTGAGAAAATGCTTTGAAATATTTTCTCATTAATCCTCAAAAGACCCCTCTGCAATAAATTTGTAAAAATGATTAATTAAGAATTTAAATTCCTTCACAAAGAAGACTACATCTTTGTACTATTTTTCAGCTAATTTCAATGAAAATTTAAAGTTATAAAATATAAAGGAGCTGTAAAACATTTTATTTCTGTAGGCTTCAGAGGAGAAAGTCAACACTGCTTTTATTGTAAATGCATAAACAAATATTGATGCTTGTCATGACATATGGAGATATGTATTTCTAAAAGATACAGTTTAGGAATATTTTAGCAAGTTTTGACTCTAAATATAGTTGAAAGTGTACCTTCTACCATGTATCTTTAGAGAAGGTCTCATTTTGTGTTAAAGAAAGCTTTATGTTCAGAGCCTGTTTATTTATATTCCTTTGAGCTAGCTCTTCTTAATTTTCAGCTTATTAAATAGATTGTAATTTATCATGTGGAGTGTATTCTTGGTTCAGTGATTCCTCTAGGAAGCATAGTTGATGAACCATAATTATTTTCCAAAAGCTAAAGAAATGATTAAACTTTAGTTATTCAATTTAAGTATGTGGTAAAAGTGAAGAATTTTCCAAAATGTCATAGATTCTTTAAAAAATAAAACATGCTTACATGAGTTTCTAATTCTGATTCCAAAATGAACTTCAAAGAAGATATTAGATAAAATGGCAGAGAAGCACATCTATGTGATTTAATAGCACTGGGATAACGTTGGTGTAATTCCAAAAGATAACCCTTCCCAGGGCAATGCAAGCATAATAAGATGTGAATTCCAGCAAATATAGAAAAGGCAGCATAAAAAGCACTCATGCTGAATATAATTTTCAAAGAACAAATTGATGAAAAATTCACACTGGTAGGGGGTAGATTCTGATATCGTCAGAGCATCTGTGGAATCAAGATAATTACAGCATTCAAAACTTTGGACA
This sequence comes from Monodon monoceros, assembly GCF_005190385.1. Taxonomy (NCBI): domain Eukaryota; kingdom Metazoa; phylum Chordata; class Mammalia; order Artiodactyla; family Monodontidae; genus Monodon; species Monodon monoceros. The sequence continues at coordinate 14,914,026 of NW_021703767.1, forward strand.
ATGAGATGCAAATAAATTGTTGTAGTTTTGGGGGAAATAATGTATTTGATGTAAGGAAAAAGAGAATGGAAGGAGAGATTATTACCAGCTACTGATTACTCAGTGAATGCCAGGTATCACTGAACACTTTCAATAAGCTATTTTATGAAATGGCTCAATGGTCCTGTAAAGTAGGCATTATTAGCCATGTTTTTATATATAAAAAACTAAATTTAAATGACTGTTCAAAGCATCCAAGTACCTAGTATCAACAGCTGCCAGGAGATATAGATAGATTAGATAGATAGATAGATGGACAGATAGATAGATAGAAAGAAACACAAATATGAAATCATATATATAAAATCATATGTATAGCCTATATATACAATCTTATATATATCACTTTTTCTCATATGTAGCTCATATATATTTGATGATTATTTTGACTAGGATAAAAGATGCCCAAATAGCTGGTAAAACACTTGTTTCTTGGTGTGTCTGTGAGGGCGTTTCTGGAAGAGATTAGCATTTGATGTATTATAATAGGCTGAGAAAAGAAGACCCACCCTCCCCAGTGTGGCATCATCCAATCCATTGGGGGCCTGATTAGGGCAAAAAGGCAAAGGAAAGGTGAATTCTCTCACTTTCTTCTTGAGCTGGGATGTTGGACCTTTCCTGCCCTTGGACATTGGTGCTTCTGGTTCTCAGGCCTTTGTACCCAGAGACTTACACCTGTGACTCCCTGGCTCTCGGCCTTGTGCCTCAGGCTGAATTACACCATCAGCTTTCATGGTTCTTCAGCTTGCAGAGGTCAGATTATGGAACTTCTCATCCTCCATAATCATGTGAGTCAATTCCTATAATCTCCTCTTATATATATCTGTGTGCATCTTATTGGTTCTGTTTTTCTGGAGAACCCTAATACTATATATATACCTCCACTTTTCCACCCCTCCCTTTGGGACTGTGTAATAGGAAAAAAAAAAAGGTAAAGATAAAAACCTTCCAGGGTGACCCTGTACCTAATTGACAAATGTACCCTTGAAGGAACCGCTCACCATTTCATGGAGCAGTGGCAACTCAGGTGAGAGTCTGCATGGAGTGGCTGTCCAGGAGAGCTTCATGCTCTTTAAATGACTGAGAGATCAGACATGTGTCCCAGCTTTTTCCAGCAGGGACCCTCACAACACCTCGTGAGGAGGCTATCATGTGCTACAACAAGGAGCCTCCCATATGAGAAGTTGCCACCACTGTCTTCAGGAGTCAGATATGAGCTTTAGAGTCACCCAGGCTCCAAAATCCAAGTGGATATTTCTGAGATTTTGTTTTCTCATATCCAAAATGGACATAGTAATTCCTGCCTCAAAACATTGTAATTGAATTAAACCGAGATAAATACATACAAGGGCTCAGTATGGTATCTGACTCTAAGTATATGGTGGCTTAAAATAACGAAGAAGAGAAAGAAAAAAGAACAGAGAAGGAAAAGGAGGACAGAGAAGATGGTGGGGGTGGGGGATGAAGGAAAGGGGGAAGGGATAAAGGAGGAGCAGGGGATGGAGGAGGAAGGGAGAATTAAGAGAAGAGGAACTGCTGGGAGTTGCTGTTTCCAGAAGCTACCATAGGTTTCCACTAATGAGACGTGATGGAAATCATGGCAGTTGCTGCAGCCCATAGAAGGCCACTGCAGTTGAGGGCAAAGGTATTTGGGATCTACCAACATGAGTGACCACTAACAGAAAACGGTGCCATGGAAAGCAGCAGAAAATGATTCAAATCAACGCTATGTTGGAGTCAAATCCGGCTCTCACTTCTATCCTAAAATGAGACTCTCTTGACATTTGGGAAATGTGTAGTGATTATTGATTTCAATGCATCACTGAATGAGGATTGACAGTAATAATCTCTACCATAAAACCTGGTGGAAATGATAGCTCAGAAACTCAAAGTGTTTTCTTGAGCCAATTACAGAGGCACTAAACTGTAATCTGGTCCTCAGATGTCCAGGGAACACAGGCTATAATTAGAAAGGAGCATTGATAAAGCAGTGCTAAGGTAAAAATAAATCTACCATTTGAAAGTTTAATTAATTTGAAGGAAACAAGAATGAATTGACTAACCTTGTACATATACATACACGCGTGTGCACACACACACACTTTTATTTTTAAAAAAATTTTTCACCTTTTATTTATTTTTTTTGAATTTTATTTTATTTATTTTTTTATACAGCAGGTTCTTATAAGTTATCCATTTTATACATATTAGTGTATATATGTCAATTCCAATCTCCCAATTCATCACACCACCACCCACCCACCACTGCTTTCCCCCTTGGTGTCCATACGTTTGCTCTTTACATCTGTGTCTCTATTTCTGCCCTGCAAACTGGTTCATCTGTACCATTTTTCTAGGTTCCACATATATGCATTAATATGCGATATTTGTTTTTCCCTTTCTGACTTACTTCACCCTGTATGACAGTCTCTAGATCCATCCACATCTCTACAAATGACCCAATTTCGTTCCTTTTTATGGCTGAGTAATACTCCATTGTATCTATGTACCACATCTTCTCTATCCACACTTTTCTCTTAAAAACTGATACTATTATATATGAACTGTACAGGAAAAATACCAAATCAATATCATGACTGTTCAAAATAAACAGTAGTTGTGAAAATCTTATCTGAAAATTTGAAATAGCAGGCTTTTACAATGTAATCATGAATCAGCATATCTGTTGTGGTTTACAAAGCATGGAAAGCAGACAACCCATGCATAATCAATTGCCAGGTTCTCTGTATCTGTAGCTCTGTGGTGTCTATCACGTTCAACCTCATCACCACTTTCTACCACCCCAGTTCTGACTCTTATCTCTGTATAAGGAACTAGTGCACTTACCTGTTAATTGGTTGCCCATATTCCATTTTCTCCCACCCAGGTTATGCTATACACTTTCCTAAAACTCTGTTTCAGTATACATTCCTCAAGTCAGTTGGAAACTTTCCCTTTTTTTTTATAAGATAAAGTCTAAACTCCTTGTCCTGACATTTAAGCCTTTTCAAAACTGTCCCCACAATTTCTCACAGGCAATATTTAACTACAGCAATGTCTCCCAAAGATAGTCTGGAATCTTTGAACTGCTAGATGTTTCACAGTTAAAATTTTATTTTAAAAGTAAAAAAGGCTTCCTGATCAACTAAGAATATGCTGAATTAATGATCATCAAATAGCTCATATCCATTGGGGATTTCCTTTGTGCCAGATACTAAGACTATATATGCTCTGTATTACTTAATCCTCAAAACTCTACATAGTTGATTAATAAAAGAAAAGAACAACCAAGGCCTAGAACGAGGCAAGGGATCTATCCAAGGTTACATACCTGGCAAGTATCAGAGCCAAAATTTGAACCCTGGTATGTCGGACTCTGGGACCTGCACTCTTAAACACAGGGTTGTAGTATCCTTTTCTTGCAGGGTCTCAGGGGATTTTAGCATATTGAAATCCCTGAAAGTCCTGACATGCAAAACTCTGTAGAGTTTTGTTTTAACCAGTTAGATCTACTTTGCCATAGGAAGTGCATTTTGTGAAATGCCTCTTAACATTTCCATAAACCTGGGTTTCCAAATAGACCTTTTTAGGAAATGCTGATATAAGTGATTTCCAGTCCTCTCTCATCCAAACATGTTTTTTTTCCAGGAGTTGCCTACCAATCTCCATTCAATGACTTTCAGTTCATTTAAACAGTTTAATTTCAAGTCCCTGTATATGCTGTTTTGTCTAACCTCATCCCTTCTCCTTAGAACTCCCTCTACTCTACTCTTATCTAAATCTTTGGTACCCTCAGTACCCCTGAAATCCCATCTTTTCTCTGAAGCCTTTTCCTGACTGCCCACAGATATACCGAGTTTAGTCTTTCTCAGTTTTTCTGTAACACTGGGCTGAGGGGATCTTGAGTTATACTCGTGTACAAAAGAGATGTTCTACAATTGTTATGCCAATAATCGGCCTTTGCTAGCAGTCACCTCCCCTCATTTCTTCCCGTGAGCAGATCTTGAGTAAACCCTGAGAGGGATCGTTCAAAATTCTAAGCCTGTGGTCTTTTTCTTTCCTCACAGCAGCATACGTTGCCTTGGACCACCAGCAGTACCACCATATGTATGTCTCTCTCCTGATGTACACTGAAAGCTCCTTCATGATGGAGATCAGATGGTTTTTCTGTCCCTGATCCACTTATACGGTGAAAACTTTAGCTCAAAACTCAGTTGCTAACTGGCTATTCCAGTTATAAGCTATATACTTAAACAAGTTGCTTAGTCTCTCTAAGACTCAGTTTCATCACCTGTAAAGTGAGTGGACATAATATCACCTAATTCACTGGATTTGTATGAAATGAAAGGACTTAAAACAGATAAAGGGGGCTTCCCTGGTGGTGCAGTGGTTGAGAGTCCGCCTGCCGATGCAGGGAACACAGGTTCGTGCCCCGGTCCAGGAAGATCCCACATGCCGTGGAGCGGCTGGGCCCGTGAGCCATGGCCGCTAAGCCTGCATGTCCGGAGCCTGTGCTCTGCAATGGGAGAGGTCACAACAGTGAGAGGCCCGCGTACGGCAAAAAAAAAACCAAACAGATAAAGGGGGCTTTGCAGAGTGCCTCACCATTTTTAAGTGCTCTAAGAATTATGTATTTATTATTGCTGTTATTGTAAATTGGTTATCTGCCATGTTCCAGGCATTTCACTATATCACAAAATCAATTGAAGATGGTACAGTCCCTGCCCTCAGGCAACTTGTGTCTGGGAAGAAAAAGAGTGTAAGCGAGGTAGATGAGTTGGGGCAGCTGTATCCAAGAAGAGCAGGAGAAGGGTCATAGAGAAGGCAGCTAACTGACCAAACCCTGAAGGACAGACTGAAGATAGAGGGCATTGCTGGCAGAGGGAGAAGCATTTGCAGGGGTCCTGGTTATGTAGCATGACTCGGGCACTTGGGGAACTGCAGGTTAGCCCAAGTGTCTAAAATATGGTACGTGATGGCTAGAAAGTGAGATGGAAAACTACATGAGCAGCTGTTGAAAATCTCACATGTCTTAAGGCACTTAAACATAATCCCATTGCTAATGGGGTGAGCGGGAATAGGTCAATGATGTGTTTAAAGCATAGAGAAATACGATCAGATTTATATTATAAATGTAATTTTGGTTATGTTATAGAGATTGGTAGAAGATAAGACTGGACTTAGGGAAGAGATAAGGGAAATATAAGGAGGATCTGAATAGGGATACAGCAGTCTGTTAAATACACATATATTGGAAAAGAAGCACAGGTATGAGTAGCTAAAAAGGAATTACTTTTAATAAAATAGATAACTAATAAGAACCTGCTGTATAGCACAGGGAACTCTACTCAATACTCTGTAATGACTTATATGGGAAAAGAATCTAAAAAAAAAAAGGAGTGGAGATATATATATATGTATATGTATAACCGATTCACTTTGCTGTACATCTGAAATTAACACAACATTGTAAATCAACTATACTCCAATAAAATTTTTTTAAATGTGAATAAACAGTTTCTTTGAACATAAAATTGTTACATTAAATATATTTTATTTAGTGTAAAATAGTGTGATATTGTTTACCTTTTAAATTGGCTAGGATTGTTAAAAATAATTATAATGCTGGCAAAGGAAAGATGAAAGCAAGTATAAGTTGATAATTGCTAGCATGAATTGAAAAGCTTATTTTTGCCTTTGGGCCCAATAATTTCATTTCCAGGCATCTCTCTTGGGAAATATTGTAAAATTCAGCAACCCTTAGCAGAATAAAGAATTGGAAATACATATTTCCAGCAAAGAGGGAATGGTGAAGTCCTCAGTTATGATATATCAATGTAATCTAATCTTCTGAAGACTTTTAAAATTACAGTCACGATGTATTTTAAATGAGGTTGCTAGATAAAACAGGATATTGAGTTGCATCTGAATTTCAAATGAACAATTGAATAATTTGTTTAGTATAAGTATGCCCCAAATATTGCATGGAAGATACTTAAACTAAAAAGTTACTTGTTGTTTATCTGAAATTTAAATGGATCTGGGTGTTTTGTATTTCTATTTGCTAAATCTGGCGACCCTAGTTTTACAGGACCCGCAAAAGTGCAGTTTACACTATTTAGAAATGTAAGATAAAATATACTAATTGTACTCAGTTATGGGGGGGCAAGGTGGAGAGGTATGACTTGAGACTGTAAGGAAATACGAAAAAATTAACTCAGTGCTCATTAGCTGTGGTGGGATTTGATTACAATTTTTTTTCAGTTTTTGGTGGTTTTGTTTGCCTTTATATTTTTCTACAGTGAGTTATTTTTATAAGCAGGAAAATGTGTATATGTGCTTTTATATGTTTATGTATAATTATATCCCACTTTTAATATTGGCAGTGGTCCACATTTATGAGTGATGCAACTTAGGATACATACTGATTCCCAAATTACTATCAGACACAAAGCTTTCTCAAGTAACCCCCAGATCTTATGGCATAAAACCAGGACTACGATTCAGTTTTCAGTGTAAGTGTTATCCCACTGGTAAATTCTTCTCCATGCACCCTCTCTCAAATCTCCTCCAACCCCGCCGTCAATCACCTTCCCATTAGTCCAGACCAGACTGCTTGTCTTCCTCCAAACCACTTAGCAGAACTTCAGTATGTACTTGTTGAAAAGTAGAGTAAACGAATAAAAGAGAGAAATAAGAGCAGGAACATTAGCTGGCATTTCTCGTTAGGCTTACCCTGGTATATATGTTGGTCCCAGTTTCCTAACTTAATGGCTTCGCAGGATTGCTTTGACAAATCCTAGAGTAGAAATTACATGCTTCATAAAAATGGAAATAAAGAAAAATAAATATCAGTAAAAAGATATGTTTGTAGAGAAACTTTAGTGCACTCGGGAGTCTGGAAAGATCTCTGAAAACAACAAAGCTGGAAGAAAAGATTGCAAAACATCTTACAGTTTCCAGATTTGTTTCCCAAGTGGTCTTCAGTGTTTTTTCTGTAAAGGAGATTTTTGTAGCATCTTATCGCCCACTCAGAGGATGACAGCTATATACTAGACTGTCTTGCTTAAAACAGATTTACTTTTTGTGCCACGGTATTTTTAGTTTTTTTAGGCACTTACCATAGAATAAGCATTACACAAACCAACAGCAAACAAACCACCCACTGTCTTTTCAGGTTTGATTTTGAGTAGAACTCTGTGAGAAGCCTATTGAAAAGCAGATGTTTCATGAAGGGGTCTCTCAGGCGTTCGTTTTCCCCACACCTGCTTTTCTTTAAGCCCCTCTCCCCTTCGTTATTTACTCTAGCTTTTTTTTGAAGTCCTGATAATTGATGATGCTGCTGCAGGAGCACTTTTAAAGGGACAAAATTATGTACATGCCAAGAGCGTCTGTCCTTTCTTCTCTCCAGTCCCCTGCCCAGCCCTTCTTATCTTCCCTCTCCTTTCTTTATTTTTCCTCACTTTGTCCTATTTTCTTAAGCTTAGTTTATGTTTCACTTCTTCATCTTTAGTGCATTGCCTCTTTTTCTTTCGTCGTAAGAAACATCTTTATAGCTTTTGTCCCCAAAGATCTTTTATTCTAACTCACCAAGGCAGCTCCACACAAAGAAGCAAGCAAGGGATCTCGATGTTTCTAAATTCTAACAGATTTAAAAGTCACTCCTTGCCCCAGAAACAAGAAATTGGGAGTATTTTATAAAAGGTTATTGAACATATGCTAACAATGTCATTACACTTTTTGTTCTCAAATGCTTTGTTTGTCATTTATTAATGATGTAAAAGCAAAATACAAATCTATTTACTGTTCGCTGGGTTCCCACAGCTGCGTGAAGTTCATGTATGGAATGAATTAGGCAGTTGAAAGATCCAAAGCGAGCACAGGATTTGAAAGAATGTGTAGATACTCAAGTGCACTTTGTTTGAAGAAATTTATTTTTTTACACTCTAGACACACCTTGACTTCTTGTGATAAGACATGTCAGAACTGATTTCAAATACTGACCTCAAACTTTTCTTTTTCAAGATAAATACTTTGAACATCATTTCAATTATATGTACCATACTCATGCTTGAATATTCTTCCTAATGGCATGCCATAATATTTCATGTCTTCATTCCTTTGTATATATTCTGTCCTTATAAAGTGTGTTCCCCACTGGTTTTGTTTCCACTACCAAATTTTAGATCCGTAAATCCCCCATGCTTTCTTCACCACCATCATAGCCAAGTTTCCAGACTGTGATTTTCCTTGTTAATAATAAAAAAGAATGTTCATTGTGAAAACCGCAAACAGTACCTAAGGGACAAAACTGAAAATTTTGGCTCCTCCTAACTCACGTTCTCACACCTCAGAGAGAAAAGCAGGTAAAATTTCATGAGCTTCCTTTCAAAAAAAAAAAAAAATCTATGCAGTTAAAAGCAATTAAAAATGCAAAAAAAAAAAGCCTCTTCTGGCACTTATGACAACATGGAATGTGCTCCCCTATCAGCACATGTTAATCTTCCTTCTTCTTCTAGATGATTGCAGTGTATGGCATTGCATGCAAGTACCACGATTTGTAAGCTTTATGTAACCAGTTGCCTACTAATGCACATTTTGACTGTTTCTTTCCAGCTTTTGTCATCCATCACAATGGTGAATCTTTATACACATATATTTGCATATTGGGGGGGGTCATGCGTATACTACAGATTTGTAAGAGTGGAATAGCTGGATCAAAGAATATGTGCATACTTTATTTTGAAAATCATTATCAAAATATGTTTCAAAATTATGTTGCATTTCTCACCTAATATTATGACACATACTTCCTATATCATTAATTAAAAACTCCATTGTTAATAGCTGAATAACATTTTTTTTTGCACATGTGCCCCATAATTTATGCAACAATACCCTCATTTATGTGATTTTTGAGGTTCTCAATGTTTGTAAAAGAAGTGTCCTTGCTGGAATCTGTTTCTCTTCATTGTGCTGACATATTTCACTGTGTTTATTGTGATAGAATTAAGAAGGCTGATTATTACTTCTCAAGTTTAAGCTAGAATTTTACATATTTATTTTGGAAAATAACATGAAAGTATTTTCAGAATAAAAGGCCGAATTTAAAGAATTTATGAATATTTTTAGGTAATGTAGAATGGTAGATGAATAGAGGTACAGAGTGTAGTTGTTTTTATTTGGGGGTGGGAAGGGAGAGAAGGGTGGAGAAGAGAAGTCTACAATAAACAATTATATTTGAAATGAATTATAGTATACAGAATTTTAAATGGAATATTAATATGGTTTATGAATGTTGTACTACTCTAATGGCATTTCTAAAGTATCATTTGACTCAGCTAAGGTAGGCAGGAGTCTGGAGAATTCTTCTTCATAAAAGCTGACACGAAGAAAATAAAGTCCTATGCACACTAATATGTCGGAGTGCTCAGCAGAATGCCTGGGACCGTGCCTCCTCAACACTCTACATTAGGGTTTATCAACAGTGACACTGTTGACACTTGGAGGTGGATAATTCTTTGTTGTGGGTTCTGTCCTGTGCACTGTAGGATGTTTAGCAGCATCCCTGGCTTCTGCACACAGATGCCAGTAGCACCCCCTACACAGCCAAGGCAATCAAAACTGTCTTCAGATATTGGTAGATGTCTACTTTGGGAAAAAAAAAAAAAAAAACCTTGAGCTGAGAAGCACTGCCCTACAATAAAGTCCACCAAACCTCAGGCTCACAGAGCTGAAGAATAATGGACACAAAGATCAATAGACACTTATGGAAAATTCTGCATTAAAGACAAAGACCAAAATGAGCAAAATTGGGAAAACAAATGCAATATAAGGAGCAGGAGAAGGGTTCAAACTATATTGTTATTATTACCTTCAGAGAGACTAGGTTATATATAGCATCTATGAACTAAATGCAGCCTTTTATTTAAAAATACAAGAATAAGAGATAACTTTTGGTTATCAAAATTATGATGTTTGAAATAATAGAATGACTGAAAGGTAATGTTAATAATTCTTTCAGAAAGTCAACAAAAGGGTAAATAAATAGAAAATGGAGCAAAAGTGTGAGATTTGGGGATCAATTTAGAGATAAAACTTCAGAGAAAATAGGGTGGAGGAAATTATCAGAAAAAATAATAATACAAGAGAAGTTTGCTGCATGCAATGCTTGACAGTCAAAACAGTATCAGACTTCTTGTGACAAAGAAAAATTTAAAAATAATGGAATCCTAGCCTTAAAAATTTGGCAAAAGATGATATTTATCCAGATATTTGTAATAAGCCTAGTTGTCAGTCTAGTGTGATGACAAAATAAAGACATTATCACAAATATGTGGTCTCAAAAATGTATCTTAAATGCACCCTATCTCAGAAAACTTCTGTTGAATAAACTTTACAAAAATGAGAGAAGATCCAAATAAAAGAGAGTGCCAAAGAGAATCTTTAAAATAATGTTGAAGGGAGTCTTTATGACATAGCAGACCTAGAGAACAACTCATTCATGTTGGAACAGGAGGATGAGTGTGGTATATATATATATATATAAATGTGGTATCTCCAAGGGGAAAAAAACAGAACCAATAGATTATTTCATGTGCTTGATCTTATTGAAAAAGATTGTGCAATTCTGTGAGAAAGATGGGGAAGAATGTGTGATCGCTGTCTATACAAAACTAAACAAATGACAAAAATTATGACCTGCAGAGAAAACAAGGCTGTGAGAGAAATGAAACAGTTTGTTACATGTCTCAGTCGTGAGCAGTATTTAAACAAGCATAATAGTGAAAACACTGACTCCTCATTTCTTAAAAATTGTGATAAAACAACCTTAGAAGAATAACAGGGTATAAGAAAAAGTATGTCAGCGGTTTCTAAGTGAGCTATAGCCTCCTTTTTTCATGAGGCAATGTTGATGAAAAAACCAAAGCATAGGAGTGTAAATGTATTTAGAAATGTGTGTAACTGCCAAATGAAATAGTTAAGAGTTAAAAGCACTTGATCTGGGGATCAGAATCTAGGAGTCTGGAGAGTGGTTAAGAAACTTCTCTTTTGTACAATAAGTTTATATTTTTTGTTTGTTTAACTCATAAAGCACAATTTGATTTTAGAAAATTCTGAGCGAGAACACAGAAAAAGTCTTTGAGGTACAGTGAAGCACAATGTGTGATTTTGGACCTTTATCTCAGACTTACTGAATCAGAATTTCTAGCAATTGAACCTAAGAATCAGCATTTTTATAAAGCTCCCCAATTGATGCTTATGGAAATCATTTTATATGATGTTCAGGTATTAAAGTTTCAAGATATGATTTATAAAAACAATATCAAAATACTTTTATGGTCCAATATGTGTGGAACATTTCAATACATAGATCCATATATATATTTAGAGAGAGAGAGAGGAAAAGAGAGGGAGAGAGAGAATGTCTATCATCACTGGCATATATATCTTTATATAGTTGTCCATCATCATTGGAATACTGCCAGCAGACCAAATGTTAAGGTCTATGCTGTCATAAAAAATTTACCTGCTGCATACTCAGCTTTACTCTGTGCTTAGTATAGCACGTAAATCTTCAATTCCAGACCCTGGATAGTTGTATCATAAATAAAAACATTCTGCCTAGGGAGCATTTGACTTATCTGTCTTTACAAACAAGGGATTTATTAAAAGTATATGGCATTCCATGAATATTCGCTTATTGCTGGCTCTCCATCAGTCAGTTCTTTGTTTCTTACAGTAAACAAAAGAACATAAGCACCTGTACAAAGCAGGTGATTTGGAGTCCGGCTGGTGTCATAGTAAGTAAGGAAGGTTGTAGAAGGATGAGCAGTGCTACCCACCCTCCATGACTGATGACTTTGGAGAGTCGGGGCAATCCCTAGATACCTTGGATTTTGATCTTCAAACTTTCTTAGGTCATGGGAAGCTAATAAATTGTATTTTATTGTTCAGTGATGAACAATAAATTAGATAATAAATGAAACACTGCTAGAATGCTTTTTAAATTTAATCTTCATAAAAGCCTAGAATTAAAAAGAAAAGATTTTATTATAAAATGTGGGTTACAAAATAGCCTAAAACCAAGATTTTGGAGGGAAAAAAGCTGAAGAAAATTTTTTCATGTAAAAATAAATACTAATTATGAGGCCAGTATTAACCAGACAGCAAAACCAAAGACAGCATAAAATACAAAATAACAAAAACTACAGAACAATATCTCTCAAAGACTTTGATATGAAAATTCTCAACATAATACCAACAAACTAAATCCAACAATACGCAAAACGAAGTATGTAACATGACCAAGTGAGAATTATTCCAGGTGTGCAAGGCTGGTTCAATACTCACAAAGAAATCAAAGTCATCCACCATATCAACAGGCTAAATAAGAAAAGACATACAATCAAATCAATTGATGCAGAAAAAGCATTTGACAAAAACCAACAGTCATTCATGATAACAACTCTCAGCAAGTTAGGAAAAGAGGAGAATGACCTTAACTTGATACAGAACAAGTACAGAAAACCTACAGTTGACATCTTACTTGATGAAGGACTGAAGGCCTTCCCTCTAATATTGAAAACAAGGGAAGAATGGTCTACTCTCATTATTATTATTCAATAGATTGCTGGAAGTACTTGCCACTGTAATATGGCAAAGTAAAGAAAGAGGAGGCACACAGATTAGAAAGGAAGAAATAGAACTCTTATCACTGTAGAAAATTCCAAAAAGAAATCTACCCTCTCCCCTCAACCCATCCCCCAAAAGAGCCTTCCTAGAACTAATGAGTGAGTTCAGCAAGGCTACAGGAGAAAGTATCAGTAGGTAAATATCTACCACATTTCACTATGCTAACAAGAGACATACAGAACTAAAATTTAAAACAATACCATTTACAATTGCTCCAAAGAAGTAAACTACTTAGGTGTACACTTTAGCAACACATGTACAGGGTATGCTTGCTGACAATGACAAAATGCTGATAAAAGAAACCAAAGAGAACCTAACAAATGGGGGAAGATAATGGGTTCATGGATTGGAAGACTCAAAATCATAGTAAATTGGTCAATTCTTCCTAAATTGATCTATAGGTTTAATGCAATTCTTATGAAAATTTCCTCAAGGTTTTTATTTTTAGACATAGACAAGCTTGTTCTAAATTTCTGTGGGAATGAACAAGCCCTAGAGTAGTTAAAACAATTTGACCGAGAAAAATAGGATGAGGGGGAATTACTGTAATTAGTGTTTGGGAAAGACATGGAAGGGCTAGGAGGAGGTTGGTGTGGTTATAAAAGGGCAGAAGGAAGGGTCCTTGTGGTGTTGGAACTGTTCAGTATCTTGACTGTCACAGTGGATACACAACCTACACAGGTAATAAAATGGTAAAAAAAAAAAATTAACACACACATACACACAAACACATGAAATTAAATACAAGCATAACTGAGGAAACCTGAGTAAGATTGGTATAATGTATCACTGTCAATATCCTGGTTGTGATATTATACTGTAGTTTTGTAAAATGTTACAAAACATTGTAACATTGTAGAGGATTGCACAAAACATACAAGAGAACTCCATATTATTTCCTACAACTTAAGGTAAAACTATAGTGATCTCAATAAAATTTTCAATTAAAAATCAATCACAAGAGTTCAAATTTATGAATAAAAGTTAAAGCAAAAATATAAATTTTCATACTAGTGTCTGAACTTGTAACTTATTAGATGGGAGTGAATGGCATTTTATACACTTCTCAACAATCTTAAGCACAACAGAACCCATATATACACAAAATAAAACAATTACAAAAATATGCAATAACTTAACTAGTTCATAACATACATGGAGGGGTCATCTAGCCTGGCAGAAAATTTGTAAAACACCATATGATTCCAGATATCACTTCTCTGGACCTCAGTTTTCTCATCTCTAAAATATGGGCTTGAGTCTAGAACAGCATTTTTCAATATTGTAAGAACCACAAAGCAAGTCACATATGTAATTTTAGATTTTCTAGTAGCCGCCTTGAAAGGAGTAAAAAGGAACAGGTGAAATAAATTTTATAATAAGTTTTATTAACCCATTATATCCAACATATTATCATTTTCAACATATAATTATGTTAAAAATCAACATTTTCCTATTCTTGTACTAAGTCTTCAAAATTCCTATCTTCCACTTATACTGCACTCAGTCTGAACTAGCTGCATTTCAACTGCTCAAGAGCCACGTGAGGCTAAGTGGCTACCACATTGAACAGTGCATGTCTAGGTGATCTCTGAGACTCTCTCTCATTCTAAAATTTTTAAATTCTAAAGTATATAAATATTTAATGGTCTGAGGTGCAATTCCTCTCCTCCTCCAGATCACACTCATGTTTCAGCTACACGCTTTACATTAAAAGCAATCCAAAGCATCAAGTGTTTTGTCAAGGAGTAATTTGAATACCAAAAGTCACACGTATTACCTCGTGTTGGACACAGTATCTTTGACACATTTGTGGACATAATTTGTCCCTTGTGGTTTCAGTCATTCAAGAGGGGAGCTCAGGTGAAAGGGCAGGAGCAGGGCTGGTGAGAGGGGCATGTGAATTTCTTATGAGCCAGACTCTTTGTCTCCTTGACTCTCTGTGCTCCCTGCAGGTAGGCATCCTCCATCTCTCTTGCCTTGAGTCAAAAGACAGCAAGAGACAGATCCAATTGTGCTGTTGCTTCCCCAGGTTGGCAGTGATGACAGCAGCCTGTAATTGTGCCCAAGGCTCTCAAGCTGCATCTGGGAGGTTTCCAGCAGTCAAAGAACTTGAGTAAACAGCCTATTATTTTCTCTGGGGTTCCTGTGCTAACTGGAAGGATTGTTTAGACACCAGTACATCTCACTGGTATTCAACTGGTCTAACAAACCTTCACCTGAAGCAAATATTAGAAATCCTTGATTCTTATTCTTTGATTTACAACATGTCTTCATGAGACATCAAGTGACTTTCCTTTATGTACCACACTTTTTCCCTTTGTGAATGAAGAAAAATATATGATAATCACTGCTATCTATTGAATAGCCACGGTGCACCATTATGAACAATGGGAGCTTTCTAAATGGTGTCTCATTTACTTCTCACAACAACCTTATGGGTTATGTGTACTTATTTTCAGAGTACATAAAACAGTTGAGATATTCAGAAGTTACTATACCTGGCTGAGCTTTCCCTGTTAGAAAAGAGCAGAGGCAGAATTCAAACTCTGATCTGTATAGTGACAAATTTCAAAATATCATGGAAATTCCATAACTCTAAGGCATGATGAGATAATAGTGTAGTGTCATCAGAGAACTGGGGTCTCAGATGATTCTCCCACAGTGCTGACAAATCTAAGCCATCCTTTTCAGTCTAAGGCCCTGTCTTTGAGGTCAGCTAGCCAAGAGCATCAACAATGAACTTGAAAGAATCCTTCCATTCCACCTTCACAGTGTGAGGGGACAGAGGTGACTTCTACGTTCAAATACTTCCAAGGCAGTCTCCTACGTTCTTTTTTATTGAAGTATAATTGATTTCCAATGTTGTGTTAGTTTTAGGTGTATAGCATAGTGATTCATTTTTTTTCATATTATATATTCCATTGTAGGTTATTACAAGATATTGGGTATAATTCCCTGTACTATACAGTAAATCCTTGTTGCTTATTTATTTTATGTATAATAGCTTGTATCTGTTAGTCCCATACTCCTAATTTGTCCCTCCCCACTCCCTGTCCCATTTGGTAACCACAAGTTTATTTTCTATGTATGTCTGTGAGTCTGTTTCTGTTTTGTATTATTTTTTAGGTTCCACATATAAGTGCTGTCATATAGTATTTGTCTTTCTCTGTTTGACTTATTTCACTAAGCATAATATTCTCTAGGTCCATCTATGTTGCTGCAAGTGGCAATATTTCATTCTTTTTATGGCCAAGGAATATTCCACTGTGTGTGTGTGTGTGTGTGTGTGTGTGTGTACACATATCTATATTTACTATCATCCCTTGAGCCTATAAGAGGGCAGGAGGGCAGTGGGACTGCCAGTGATTTGAAATACGTTCCTCCAACTAATATGATTCTTGGACCCTTTTAGGGTTAACTTTGTATTACTCTTTTGAGCAAGTTTTGGGTAGCCAAAGCTGTGGCTGGCACCTCTTGGTCCCAGGGGAAGTATGCGAAGAAGAAGTTGTGGGTTTGGCCCCTCGATTGCATGAGTTCTGATACTGCTAGGATGGAATAAAGGGCTTTTCCATAGCAGTAAATCTCACTTAAGGAGAATAAGGTTTTGTACCAACCAAAGGCCAGACTGTGCCTCTGAGAGGAGCTACAGGTACGACTTGGCATGATGTGGTGTCTCATGAAGCTGTCTGCTTCTCTCCTGCAGCTCTGACTCCTTAAACAAGGTCCTCAAAAGACCTTCATGAAAACTGTTCTGAAGGGCAGTGCTGTGAACTGCACTGATAGTTTAGAACTAAACAGCCTGACTACCACCGGGAGACCTGGGTATTTTTCTAGCAGCAAGAGGAAATAAGAAATACCTGAGGCCCCATGGGAGCAACCTCTGGGAAGTCACTTTTTACAGGAACCAGAGCTGACAAGGACAATTTCTAAGTGCTACTAGTAAAAGGCTCCAGGAGACACTGGGTGCCCCTGATATGGGAGATGCTGCTGTAAAAGACATGTTGCAGAGGAGGAACATGTGCAGAGTATCATGGCCAAAATGTGCCTTGAAGAATATTGCCTTTTCAGGTTGGAATGGGGTCATTCTCCATTATCTGCCTCTTAGGGGTTGCTGAAAGATGGTTATTCTGTTGCCTTTATTTTCTCTAAGAATTGAAAAATTAGTACTTTTACAGGACACAAACAATGATGTACATTTAACAATTTGTTTTTGTGGTTAGGGTCTTGCCAAGATAACTCAAATCTTAAATCTTAGATCCATAAGTGGCCAGGTTAGATCCAAAGAAAAGAAATATGTTGCAGTATATAATTGTAGGGTTATTATTTATTGGTCAATTTATAATTGAAATACCTTATTTATCATTTTACTATGAACATTAATTCTTTAAGTTTTCAATATAAAATGTACCCTTTTATTAACAAAAAGATAATTTATTGATGGATAGTGTCTTCTAGCAATGGAAGACTTTGTTATGTTTCTTCTAGAAATCTAACAAAAAAAATTCATAAATGCCCACCTAAGTCTTTAAGTTGTTCCTACTTGTGTTTTAAGCCACCATTTCTACTGTTGTTTCCCAGATAGATTTGATGTAAGCTCCTTATACAAATGCCAAGCTTGTCACATTTATGTATTGTTGTAAGAGAAATTTCTTGGTGACTTGGCATGCATCTGCAGAACTGACTACTGAATTATTGCCAAATTGTGATGGATCACTGAGCTTAAAAGGCAGTGTAAAACAATGGAAAAGAACACAGTTTTGAAGTCAGGTCCACTGTGGGAGTCCCCACTCTGCCATTTACCACTTTCTTCATTTCTATCACCCATTTCAAGCCACCATATTTTTTTGCCTGGACCACTACAGTAGCATTCTAATCCATCTTTCTGCTTCCACACTGCTCACCCTTTATGATCCATTACCTACAGCGGCACTCGTGTTTTCTGAAACTGAAACCAGGTTGTATACATATAATCCCCCGGCTTAAACCCCTCCGATGACTTCCAGTTATACTTTGAATGATAAAATTCAAAGTCCTTCCCATGGTTCTGTACCGTCTTCCCCCCGCTGAGCTCTCTGACTTCATCTCATAATACTCTCCCCTTTGTCTCTCCATCGATTACTTTGGCATGGCCAAATTTTTTTTAAAAAAACTACAGTAGCCAATGGGCATTGCATACCTCTGAGAGGCTATGTAGCTGTCATGTAGCCATATCAAATGTCACTTTTCCATTCTTATTTCCCTTGACTCCTCATAGACTTCAACATAATTGGCTACTCCATTATCTTGAATTCTCTGATGCTATATGCTAATAATTTCCTCTTAAATCACTACCTGCCCTTGTCAGTCCTTTTTGCTGGCTCACCTTCCTCTGTGAAATCTTTGGATGTAGACCATGCATGGGCATAAGGACTTCTTATCTCCAACAGTATAGTCTCTCTGGGTGACTTTCCCTGTCCCATGATATTAAATACCAGTCACTGCTGCTGACTTTTAACCTGTAACTTAGACACGACCTCTCCCAAGAAAATCCAGACTTGTGTATCATGGCCAGCTTGGCATCTCTATTCAACATCCACACAGGAATCAGAAACTTAACATTTCCAAAATTGAACTCTTCCTTTTCTCCCCAAATGTGTTTCCTCATCTCCAGTCTTCCCCACTTCACTAAATGTGTACCACATCATCTAGTTGCTAAAGCCAAAACTTTAGAAGCTGCTCTTGGTTCTTTTCTGTTCTTTATCCCTCACATATAATTCATCAGAAAAACTTACTGACCCTGTCTCCAAAAATTACCCCCAGTCAATCCACTTCTCGTTACCTTCACTACCACCATTGTCTCTTACTTGTCTCAGTCTCTTTCCTATGCTTGTTTCCCCAGGTGAAACTTTAACCATGATCTTTTTAGAGCACAAACTAGAACATTTAATTTCCCTTCTTAAAAACCCTCCTTCAAGTACCCATTACAGAGAGAGAGAAAAAAAAAAAAAAACCTTGCATATACTACCAAGGCCTTCTGGCCTCAGCCTACTTTTCTGACTACATATCTCTACTGACTACATAATTTACCATAATTTACTTGGCCTGAGGCACTGGGTTTCTTTTTTTTTTTTTCTCATGTCAAGCTTATTGTTACCTTTGGTCTAGTTATTTCCTCTGCTGGAAAGTTTTTTCTCCTGTTCCTTCTCTTCATTCAGATCTCAGCTTAAATATCATTTCTTGGTAGAAGCTTTTCTTAACTGCCCTTCTAAAGTTGCAGGCAGATGGGCTAGTATATCCCTGTATTTTAATTATCTCAATAGTGCTTACCAGTAACGAATAGTATTCTCTTTTAATTTACCACTTTATTTTGTGTCTCTTTCGTTCTATAAAAAATAGCTTGGTGAAAGTCTGGACTTAACTTTCTCACCAATGCCTCTCCAGCCCTAAAGACAATGAGTGACACATCATAGGATTTCAATTAATATGTATTTAGTTGATAATACAAGATGACTGTCGGTGACCTTAGATCCAGAACTCAAGTTCAAGTCTTGAAAAGATCCAGGTACCTTAAGTACTGGGTTGGCCAGAAAGTTTGTTCAGGTTTTTGTGTAACATCTTAGTTCATTCCCTGGCCTGTTAAAATGACTTCAGTTCTCAAGCTAGTAATTTACTTTTTTAATTCAAAAATCAATTTAAAGAGTCAATTCTCCAAGAGGCTTTCCTCTAAGATGCAAATATCCTTGGGTGAAGCATTATTAAACCATTAACACCTTCATATGCATTTTTACATCAGTTAAATAAGCAAGTTTCTTAGCAAGATCTTTTTAAAGTGTTGACCCCCTAGACTGTTTAATTTGGATCAAAGACGAGGGAAAGGAATGATCAGGAGTGTGGACATTTCTGGAGAAGTTTGCCTAGATTGACATCTTTCCTGGGGTACTTGAACCATCCTGAACAGTATTCTCAATGCAATTGAAAATAATTATAAAACATTTTTCCACTATTTTGTATATGATTTTCCATGACAGTTACTTTTCCACCCTTGATAGTGACCTCCAAGGTCTTATGTGATGGCCATACATGCTACTATTCTCCAGGAATACACCCCACTTCTCTCCCCATCTCTCAGACCCCTCCAAGAACCCCAAATTTTCTGTTATCCTTCATCACTTCTGGCATGTTCTCTCTTCTGGGCCTCTGCAATTGTCCCCTCTGACTGGAAAGCCATTCTGCCAAGTGTCCTAAGCCTCATTCCCTTACCTCCTCCAGGTCTTTTGTTCATCTTCCCAGTGAGGCTGGCCCTGACCATCCGATTTAAAATTATAACCCCAACCTCACCCCCAGGTACTCACTGCTCCGGCAGCACTGCTTATTCCTTGACTCCTTTTATTACTTCTTTAATTTTCACCTTATTATCATCTCCCCCTGATATGCCATATATTTTATGTATTTGTTTATTGTCTTGCTTCGTCCACTAGAGTGTGAGTTTCAGGGATTTTTGCCTGATTTTATTACATTTCTTTCTGCAGTGCCTAGAAGAATGCATAGCACCCAGTAGAGATTCACTCAACGGACACTCACTGAATACTTACCCCTGGTGCTCTAACAGATGAAAAGAATCAGGCATTTCCATGAATGCTATATAGCTGACTAAGGAAAAAACATAGTGAGGTTATTTTTTTTCTCTGAGAAAACGGAATGGACAGATTAATTAATAAAAACACAACAAGTAGAAGTACTAAATACTTCTACTACTGCAGTGGTACTCAAGTAGGGGCAATTTTCCCCCAAGGAATATTTGGTGCTGTCTAGAGACATTTGTGGTTTTCATAGTAGGGGTTCCTACTAAAATCTAGTACGTAGCTGCTCCTAAGCATCCTACAACGCACAGGAGAGCTCCCACCACAAAATATTATTGACTGAAATGTCATTTGTTCTGAGGTTGAGAAACCATGTATTGCTGTATGAATGTTAAATGTTAAGTCTTTTCTTGTTTTAAGTATTGAGCTTTTACTTACCTGAAAGAAAGATTCATTATGGCACAAATTTCAAAGTCACTTCCTTTGAATTGATAGGGTTTTTAAAGATAATGTAAAATATTTGCCAGTGGAGAGATGAGAAAAAGTAGTTTACTTAAACGGTTCAATAAGGCTAGAATTCCTTTGATATTAAAAAATATA
Source organism: Monodon monoceros (assembly GCF_005190385.1). Lineage (NCBI taxonomy): Eukaryota > Metazoa > Chordata > Mammalia > Artiodactyla > Monodontidae > Monodon > Monodon monoceros. Next base: position 14,934,923 of record NW_021703767.1, read on the forward strand.
TATATTTTTACTACTTTTAGAGTGGCACAGAATAGTACTTTAAGAGTGAGAAGATATGTTGATTTTATGCAAATCTTGAAGCTTTAAGATATACGATCAGCATGAATTGTGTTTCCAAAACGTTTTTATCTAGACACTCAAAATAGTTTATTGATAAATATGGTATATTTATCAGGGAGGCTATATAAATTAAGAAGCACTAAAATAAAAATATATTCCTACTGCAGTCTCAGATCTACAGCTGAAATATAGTAATTTGACACAAGTGCTAAAATTTAAAAAATATAGTTCTCAAGATGACAAAAGAAAATATTCTTCTATATCATAAGGTGACTCACACTTTACTTTGTATAAAGCATTCATCAGCTGAGAAATATTTGGTATATGTAAAATTCCCTAAATGACTTGCATAGTTATGTGGTTGTTCCTTCATTCACTTCAACTTCCAGGCCATGTTTATTTAGAGCCTTCTCTGTGCCTACTATGAAGAAGATATGAACTGTGCTCTCAAGTATCCTACAATCTAGTAAGACAGATAAGGTGTATGTACAGAGAACTAAAGTGGACGTGATAAAGGGCAAAAGAGGTTGAGCAAGGGGAGGCAGGATGAGGGAAGTCTGAGGAGGTGGTTTTTAATCCACACTTTGGGGAATGAGTAGAGTTTCCACAGGTAGAAGACCTTCCTGGTAGAAGTAACAGAATGATCAAAGTCTTAATGGATGGAGGTGCCCAAGGTATGGGAACCGTTCAGAAACTATTTGCATTTTTTTTTTAGTGCATCAGATATTTTGAAAGTGCTTTTAGGGAGACAATTGGTTATTTAAGTTGGGTTATTTAAGTTGGGTCAGTCCAACTCTGTGTTATTTGGTTAATGGAGGGAGCAAAAGCAAAGGACAGGTTGAAAGTAGAATCCTAGAGGATGCCAATTATGCAAAGAGGATCCTGTTCACATTTGTTAATTTGTTTACCTTTTGTCTCTTACTGTGTTCACAACCAAGCTGCTTGGCACAAGGAATGCTACTCTCTTGTCTCAGAAAATCATCTGTAGTTGAGTCCTTATGATAGAGTCATCTTTTCATTGATATTAAAATAAGCTAAAGGTTTGTACAAACTGACAGTTATACAAAGTACGATTGTATTATTACCATCTTCTAAATTAGCTTGTGTTGATATCATAAGTCGAAATTTGCTTTCAGGTATGCTATATTAAAATAATAAATTTCATTTGGGGATACTCTCTGGCTTTTATACAAACGTTGTTACTTGTTAGTTACCATGTAATATGTATCACTTTTCCTCTTATACTGGTGATTTCCAACTTGGAATGAGCTGGAATATGCTATCATCAGGAAGTGACTGATGAGTTTACACAAAATGAGAACAGTGGTTCAAGTTCTTAATGAAGAGAATTTATGTACCCGGTACATGGTAAGATCGAAGGACTGTCAGAGTCTGGATGCAGAAAAAAAATACAAGATGTTATAAGAACAAAATACTGACTCAAAAAATTACATTCATCAATAACCTCCTAGTGCCTGTGACCACATTATCTATTCCTAGGTTTAATTTCTTTTTGTGTTGTGGTTGTCGTTGTGTCTGTTAATGTTGCTTTGAACAGTAGGGGTCACAAAAGAGGATGTCAGAGATTGGGTCCAGGGTGTGTGTGTGTGATTGGAACATTAAACTAGTAGAACACCTTAAAATGAGTAACACGCATTGCCACATATCTAAAAAATAGAGATTTAAAAATGTACAACCTGCTTAATTTTTATCCCTAAAGAAAAATGTTACATCCATTGAATTATGTTTATATCTGTAGGAATTAAGAAATCTTACTTAAGATCCACATGAATATTCATCCTTATGACAAGTAGTAATTTTGATTATGAAAGAAAGATTATTTGAGATAGTTTTTGAGCATTTCCTATTGGCTAAAGTTAATGAAGTGAGAAAAATAGTGAGAAAAATATTGTGATCTTTCTGAAGATCGGTGATTGAAAAAGAACCAAAAAGAGCAAACTTAAACTTCATGAGAATACACTCTTTTAGGATTAACACAGATTTTTGCACACTAAAACAATGTTTCTGTTGGGGTCCCTGTTTTCTCATTTCACCCAAGGTAAGAGCTTCTCCAATAGTCGGACAACCTGTTTGGTTCAGTAGTTCTCCCTTCCAGGCACTAGAGGGCACTAGAAGGCATGGAGACCAGAGGCGCATGCCCCTCCATACTCTCCCGCTTTAGAATAGCTTCTACCATAATTAACACCTGCAGAAAACTGGAGTAGCTTTCTCAACATGCACTTGAAATGCACAAGATTTAAAAAACCCTTGTTGGTACTCACCTTGAATTTAATGTGCATTCTCTCATTAGAGGTAGGTTGAGAAACTGAAGTCAAGGAGGTAAGAAAGGAGAAGGAAGCAAAACCACACTGATGAGTCATTTTTGGTCAAGAACATTGCCAAAAACAAACAGCCTATTTTTAGTAACCTTTTATCCTTCCTTCCATCACCCCATACCTATCTTCTCCACATTGATACATAAGAACTGTGCTTGATGCTCTAAGGATGGGCACACAAGACACGATTTTAATATGACAATGAGGCAACAATACGACTTTTAAAAAGAGGATTTCGTATTTAGGAGCTTTTCCCATATTGATGCATGCTTGACTGATTTTATCTCATCATCAACCTTGGAAGTTATTAGCAAAGTAGACTGCCTTTTACCATCTGTGATATCCTGGCAGTAACTTAATATTGTTCTGAAGGTTTAATTCAAATCCATTTAATTCAGTAAACATTTATTAATCTCATGGATGCTTGGCATCATGCAAGGGACTAGGGGATACCAAGATGAACAATAAAAATTTCTTACTTTAGTGGACCTAAAACCTTATAAAAATAGTAAGGCAAGTATATTAGAAAGTATAATACAGAGTAGAACATGATAAGAAAATTTATGAACAAAGTGCTTAATCATTCAATCATTCATTTATTTAGGAAATGATGTGTCATTTACATATGTTGAATATACATTGGTTAACAAAACAGATTTGGGTTCTTTTCTGTCTTCATGGACTTGTCAGTCAATTGGGGAACAGATGATAGAGTGATATGACAAAGAATCCTTTGGCTTGTGAAGAAGTTCTGAAATTTTTATTTAAAGAAGGTGGGAAAAGAACTCTCTTAAGAGCTGGCACTTAAGAAGGAGCAACACATTCTAAGGAGAAGGGAAAGAGAATTCTAGGTGTACTAAAGAGCTAATGTGAAGACCCTGAAAGAGGAAAGAGCTTGGCATATTAAAGGAACCCAAAGAAGGCCAAGCAAGCTGGAGTATAATAAATGGTATGCAAAGAACCAGGTCATATAGAGCCTTGCAGATAATGGTAGGGGCTGAAAGAAAGGGTACATCTAGCCACAGGGAAACAAAGGCTCCAGGAAGAAGGTTCCCATTTGAGAAAAAATGAAGGAGAGTTTGAAAAGTCTGATAGTGGAAAGCAGGCCTTCTGGATAAAACAACTGTATGAGCTTAGACACAGAAATGACAGTTTGTGTCTGGTTTGTACCCTAACAAGTGGAGGATAGTGCTCTGGAAGTTGAGTGGTACATGTGGAGGCTGGAAGCACAGGTTGGAATACATTATGGAGAATGCAGAGAAATTAACGGTTCATTCCAGGAATGAGGGCAAGTCACAGGCAGTATACTACTGCTGAGGAATGATATAGTTATAGTTCCAGTTCAAGAAGTCTAATTTGGCAGCAGCATGTGTTATACATTGGAAGAGAAGGGAAGGAAATTTAGAGTGAGTCCCAAGAAATCGTGATAGCCAGTAAACAGGGCATTAGTGTCTTAGGGTGGTGGCAGTGGAATGAGAAACAGGGGACAGATATGATGGTCATTGGCAAGGCAAAGTCTACAAATATTAGAATCTAATTGGTTGTGAGGATAAAGATAGAAGGAAAAGTCCAAGAAAACTTAAGTTTAACACTGAGTAACTGTGAAAATGTTAATGTTACTGCTAGTTAATTATGGCTAAGTAGGGTGATGGTAAATTCTGTGTCTGAGAGAGAGAGAGAGAGAGAGAAAAGAAGAAAGAATATTGAGAACTGAATAAACAAAAAAACAAGTAATTACTCAGACCATAGAACCATGGCAATACTGTTAGGGAAGGTCATATATGCTCTTGAAACAATTATCTAATATCTAGATAGAACTGATGGAAAAATGAAAGCCCAGCTAAAGAGCAAATATAGAAGATAAGGTGATAAGTTGTTTTTGAAGATGTTTGATTGGAGGCTAGAAAGACAACCAGCCATTGTAGTTCAGGCTTCGAGCTTCAGAGAGATCAAGCTAAGAAATATAAATTTGGGAGTATTCTGCATAGAGAAGTAGCTGGAGTGCTGAGGGAGAGTGTAGAGAAGAAATAGGAGGTGACAGGGGAGAGGAAAACCCCAGAAGAGAGAACTGTTGGAAAGAATAATGAAAAGGAAAATAATAGTGAAGAAGGGAGCAGAGGACTGAGAATTATGCTCTTAGAAATCCCTAACATTACGAAGAAGAGGAAAATGATTAACTAAAGGAGAGGGAAAGGGGAAAGACAAAGAGTCAGAAAAACAGAAGGAAGAAGAGCCAGTAAAACCAAAAAGGAGGAGTGTTAAGAAGAGAGTAGGGCTTTGATTAAATGAAATCACACTTTTATGCCACATTTTTATTCAAAACATCAAAAAAAAAGTAAACACACATACATACATACATACATATAAATGGAAACTGGAAGGAGAAAACATGTCATTATGAAGGAAACAAGAAAATACAAGGAAATAATTATAAATCGAATCTAGAAACTGTAAAGAATATTTGCCAAGCACCATCAAATCTGAACTAAAATGAAGGAGGATAACAAGAAGAAAATCGTATCTTCTTGATCTTTAAGCAGGACAAAGATTTTCCCCTAAAAAATATGTCACTGTCCTGAAAAGTCATGTTCTGATGTTTTGAGTAAAGCAGTATACAAGATAGGTCACAGAAAAACAACAAAAAAGAATATTCTCAGTAAATCTGGGTACAACTCTGCAGAATGGGAGAGGACACATATGTGAGGAGGAGGTCTGTCTTCCATGTGGTATTTCAGCCAAGAGGGAAGAGGGGGCCCAGGGGCAAAGGAGATTAAAGAAGGGAAAGGAAAGCAAAGACCATCAAAATTACAAAAGGGCCTGTGAATCAAGGGACTTTATTCTAACCAATACCTTTTTGAAAGGCAAAGCCAGAGATGTTCCCCTAAGGCAAAGCACATAACAAGGTTAGAGAGAGGGTTTTCAAAGTTTCAACGTGTCTGCCCACTCACTTCCTATCTTGCTGCCCCTTCCCATACAGTTTTTCAACAAACTACTAACCCTTTGGAAAAAGAAAAAACAATCTAAAAGATCCAACACGGAACATAGGTGTACATAATGTGGAGAAACAAAAAGGGAAGAATGAAAATCAGCAAAAGGCAAATGAGTACAAATACTTCAAGAGGAAACTAAAACAGATATTAGACAACTCTTTGTTTTCTCGAATAAATTGTAGACAAGATGATCTCCTGAGGGAAAGGCAGGGAAGATGTAAAGAGGAGATAAAAGCATGCAAATCAGAGATAGAAGGGAAGGCAGCTAACTTAACTAACAAAGGAATGAAAGAGTAAATAAAACAGGATTAACAAGAATGAGAACAGTACAAATATAGTGAATAGGATTGAGAAATCTCACAAAACAAAATGGAAAAGAACAGGGATTTTTTTTTCTAATGAATACAAAAATGGTGACAGACACAGAAGAGAGAAAAATATATACCACATATCTTTTGCTTAATTAATATTCCTAAAAAATAAATTTTAACAAACAAAAGAGGGTAAACATCCAAGAATATAAAGAAAAAATTTCCTGAAATAAAGAAAAAATCATTCTAGGCAGTCACCCCAATTCCCTGAAAAAAATTAAAACAATCAATTTTAAAATATTCTAGTGACGTTACTTAATTTTAAAGATAAAAAATATTTACATGAACATAAAGAAGGAATAACATGAGTGTCCTTTGATTTTTCCTTACTATCACTCTATGTCTGAAGACAGTGTACAGCCTTGAAAGTTTTGAAAGTAAGAGAAAGACTATTATTCACGTCTTTGTCCATCAAGTATCAACAAGTATTCTGGAGCATGCAAGAACTCAGGACCTTCCAGAAAATTTAGAGTTACCATATGATCCAGGGATCCCGTTCCTGGACATATGTCTGGAGAAAACTCTAATTCAAAAAGATACATGAACCCCAATGTTCATTGCAGCACTATTTACAATAGCCAAGACATAGAAGCAACCTAAATGTCCATCTACAGAAGAATGGATAAAGAAGGTGTGGTTTATGTATAAAATGGAATATTACTTAGCCATAGAAAAGAATGAAATAATACCATTTGCAGCAACATGGATGCACCTAGAGATTATCATACTAAGTGAAGTAAGTCAGACAGAGAAAGACAAATATCATGTGATATCACTTATATGTGGAATGTAAAAAATGATACAAATGAACTTATGTACAAAACAGAAATAGACCCACAGACCTAGAAAACAAACTTGTGGTTACTGAAGAGGAAAGCAGGGGGCAGGGAGGGGAATAAATTGCAAATTTGATATTAACATATGCACATTATTATATATAAAACAGATTACCAACAAGAACCTACTGTATAGCACAGGGAACTATACTAGAGATTTTGTAATAACCTATAAGGGAAAAGAATCTGAAAACGAATATATATATATATATATATATATATATATATATATATATATATAACTTAATTACTTTGCTGTATACCTGAAGTTAACACAATACTGTAAATCAACTATACTTCAATAAAAAAAAGAATATCCAGCTAAAGAATAGATATATCAAAATAAAGACATAGGGAATAGAAAATCTGTAGTAACAAAACTAGTTATCAGCATTGAATCTTTTAAGAGTAGCAGAGATCTATCAACCTGTCAAAATAATTTGACAGAATAGTATGTAAATCTTATGAACTTCAACAACGTAAGCATGATATAATTCACCAAAATGGACAGGTGGCAAAATACAGGAGGAAGGAATATGTGTAAATACACTTAATACTTCTTCTGGATAGTGACAAGTGATGTTGTTAACGATACTTCTGTAAAGAAGCCACAGATACTGTCTGAAGTTGAAATCCGTAGTTAAAAATCCATAATGATTCCAAACTTTCTGCTTTTCATTACATTTTTCTTAAATCTAGAGGGATTTTTAGTAATTAACTTGTTTTGAAAAAGCATGTACCTAAAATAAACTAAAGCCATTCTTTTAGTTTCAATTCAGCATCTTTTTCCTTAAATGCATCTAAACTTAATTTAAATCTAAATGATTTATTAAAGTGAATGGCCAAATCATGAGTCAAAGTTTGAGGCCTCAGGTATATCCTTACCACTCTATGCAGACCCCAGCTGAGGGTGTAATTTTGACCTTCAGGTTTTAGTGCTACTAGGTATTAGGTGGTGTCAGATATTTGGTAGCTAAATTTGGCTAAATTTGGCTGAACGATTTGGCTAAATTTGGCTAAATGATTTGGCTAAATCGTCTGAGAACTGCAAGATTGTATTACTTTCAGAGGTAAAACAAATTAAAGCTTGAGATCCTTCAAGTTTAAAAAAAATTCATATTTATAGGAAATAAAACAAAATTAAGCAAAAGGAGAAAATGGAATGACAGAGGTATCTATTAGAGCAAACATCAAATTAAGACCCATAAACTGCTAAGTGTTTACTCCTGAGACAATATGCCTTTCAAAACAGCATAATGAGGGTGAGTCCAACTCTCACTGCCACTCTCCTGTCAGAAAACGACAGTTGCCTGTATCCTCTCTACTCCCAGTACACTATCACAGATTGAAAACTTGGACGTGACAGAACCAACTTCCTGCCCTACAACTAGGAGTCTGTGGGGACTGAATCAGTCAAAAGGAAGATTCATCACTCTAGAAAGAGTGAGCCTATAAATTTAAATCAGCAGAAAAGCAGAGCTTCCTCTAAAGGAAGGGGAGCTGGTTCCAAATCCTCTCCCTTAGCTAGTCACCCTTCCTAACCCCGACTAATGAATTAATTTGTAGGTCTATTCCTGATAAATTAAAATCCATCTATCTTCTCTCTGGATTTTCTCCTCCTATAGACATGGAGGTTTCTCTTGCCCAGCTGTCCTCTAAAGCTTTCAGCAGGAAACAGAATTCTAAAATAAGAAATACTTTAAAAAATAAAAAAATAAAATGCACATTGGCATTTTGAGAATCTTAAATGGCATGTGTTTATCAATCTCTAACATAAGCCATTCTATTAAATGTTTCAAGATAATAAAGAATAAGAAAATAAACATAAAAAAAAGAAATCCTTTAAAATGTCAGGGCCACATCTCTTACACATAAGAAAAATATCTAACGCTTTTCATGTAAAAAAAATCTCACTTTCAACAAATTTCAAAATATTGGCCCAAATAGTTATGTAAGTATCAAACATCAGTAAAATATCTGTATGACATTTCATATTTTTCAAAGCATCCATTTGATATTCACTATAGATAAGATTTAAGTTTTTATTTTCCAATTGTTACTAGTATGTAAAAACAATTGTTTTTTATTTTTTATATATTCATTGTGTATCATGCATTCTCATTAAATTCAACTGTTGGTTCTATTAAAAAAAAATAAGATACTATTGATCTACATTTTTGAGAAAATTGAATTTAAAACCAAAACAAAACCCAAATAATTAAGTCCTTCAAAGGTCAAGTTAAAATGAGAGCAGAATTAGACTGGACTCAGGGGTCCTGATTCAGATTCTGAGTGTCTGTCACTATTTTGAGCTGTAACAGTCTTTACCTTGGGTCCCTTGAGAGCTTCAGTGTCCCCTCCCATGAACCAATCCAACAAATCCTTTAAGAGTGATATCTTGACAGCATGAGTGTACTCAGAAGAAACTGTTCAGTGATTTATTTTTATGTTCTGTGGATATTTATTGAGCCTAACTACACATATGCCATCCATGAAGCTAAGGGTTTCAAGAAATAGGGATACAGATGAGAAAAGAGGGAAGTAAACGAGGAATTGGAATGTAGGTCAGAAACATATGAGACATTCTCTTAAATCTCCCTTGCTATACCTTATCCTTGTTCTATTTTTCTAAAATTAGCCATTAAATTAAATATATGATCTCTAGCAAAAGGGTCATCCAAGAAGTCTATGTAGATCTTAAGTTGTGAGTGAAACTGGGAGAGAGCTCTTCATAGAAAGTGAAAAATTATTAGCATCCTGGCTGTATTCAATGTCAAAATATTAAGACGCCTGCAAGGTACATTGCAAAGATAAAGTCTTTAATATAATAATGTTATAAAAACTTGAGGTTGACTTGTCCATCAGATAATTTTCAGATATCACTGCCTAATCTTTGCCCTTTTCTTCTTGATTATAATGATGGGAAGGAATGAACTTTAATTTGGATAGACTCTCCTATCATGATCAGATATATATATATATATATATATATATATATATATATATATATATATATGAGTATATACATATATTTTACAATCTAGGGGCTTCCCTGGTGGCGCAGTGGTTGAGAGTCCGCCTGCCGATGCAGGGGACACGGGTTCGTGTCCCTGTTCAGGAAGATCCCACATACCGCGGAGCGGCTGGGCCCGTGAGCCATGGCCCCTGAGCCTGCGCGTCTGGAGCCTGTGCTCCGCAACGGGAGAAGCCACAACAGTGAGAGGCCCGCGTACCGCAAAAAAAAAAAAAAAAAAAAATCTAAGTCCTTCTCTGCTACACACTGAATACAAGATCTTTCTTCTGAAATTAATAGTCTTAAATTGACCCCCCAAAAATGTGGACAAAACTTTAAAAAATTTCTAGTAAGCGATCAGAATTTGAAGTATATTGACCCATATGTAGCAAAGCAATCCTTTCTTTCTTTTGCTTTATATTACCAGTTCTAACTTCACTCTATGTTCCTAAGAAAAAGGAACATAAGTACCCTTTGCAGTAAATATTCTATTTCTCATTCTCAACACACTTTCAAATCACCCTGACAATAAACAGAAATAGGGAGGTAAACTATATTACATTTCTGGTTATGTCCTCTCTGGACCATCAACTGAAACCAAAAGATGTGTAATCTCTTGAATGGTCACTTTGGGAAGCAAACAATGGCCTGGGTGATTCAAAACGATGGATGAGTCAAGGTTATTTGTAATTGGCTTTGTAATGCGCTACGTGTTTTTGGCAGATCAGACTATTACGTTTGCTAAGGCAAAGCACATAGAAAATAAAGGGATCCACTAGAGGTTTAGAACATCCTATAATACTTCACCCAGAAATAATAAAATGTTGAGCCTGAGGATGAGTCAAATGTATTTATACAGATTTGAGTGTTGGTCATCTGTAGCAGAAGTAAAAGTGGACATTTGGCATGAGGCAACAGATCCAAGAAACCATTGGCCTTTATTTCCAGGAAAAGTCTCCAAAAGAAAAGGTCCATAAAAGAAAGTAATTGTAGAAGATATAGGAAGTTTGTTGAAACTATAAGTATAAATCAGTGTAGACCTCGTTAATCTTCTTGTGATAATGGAAGCATGACCCTAGTATAGATAGCCAAATGGAGAGGGACCTGCCTTGTCAGAGGTAAGAGATATCAAATCATAGCTTATCTTGGCTTTATCTGTGAATAATTTCAACCCATTTGTGAGTCCTGGCCATATGTGGACCTGTTAACTCTGTTATGGCCGTAGACGGAATCGTTCTATTTCAAAGGAGATGGAGCAAAAGAGTGAATACGACAGCTCACATTTATTATCATTATTGGAAGAATAACTACTTCAGTCATTAGAAGGTGTCAGAAATGTTGTCCTCAAATCAGAAGCAGCTTGCTGGCCTCAGACAGAAATTAAAGTAATTATGAAGCATTAAAAAAATCTCTGCCACAGAATCTAAATTTGCATCGTTTGTCACAGAAAAAGCAATGGACAAGCTTATATAATTTTGATGCACACTTTACACATTTGGAAGTATTCCATCAGCTAACATGTCCGTTTGGGTTTTTTTTGCTGAATTCAATAAAGGCATTGATTTTCAATTGACAGTGGAAAGTTATTATTGCCATCAGAGTCAAGTTAAATATAACTCACTGTCCAATTCATGGTAGTTATGTTATTTCATAAAAATTAAAATGCACTTGCCATAACTTTCTTATTTGCTTATGCAAGTAACTAAAAAAATAAGAGAAGCCAAATATTGTATGTTTTTGCTAGCTAGCTGAACTATGCCAAACCTTCCAGATGTAAAGTTAAATTCAGCCAAACAATATAATCAGCCACTTGTTAAGCCATATCCTTTTCCTATTTATTCACCACGTCAAATCTCCCATTATGTTTTTTCCAGCTGGTGTTTGTATTTTATAAAATTGTGGCTATCAGGGTGGTTGTATTTGAGATGTTTTCCATAATTCATTACTGTTGGATTCAGCCTTAAGCTTTCTTGTTCTACATTGAGAATCACCTTGATATTTCAGCAAGACAATACTAGAAAATGTCATTAATACACAGTGTAAAACAAATTATTTTGAGCCAAAACTATCACTGAAGTGATTTCGCATGAAATCATTGTCTCACCGCTCTTAGTCCCTTGTCAAGCCTGATCCATCCTCTGAGTAACTGTTTTGAAATAATGGTTTCTGCTGAGTGGGTAGTGATTCCTCAAATCAACTGTGGAGATCTCCCTAGAAAGTGAATTTCAGGAATTCCAGTTGGTTAAATAGCTGTGGTTATGCCTTATCATTGCTCTGTTTCAAAGATGTTCAGAGATGATGTAATATGAAAAAAGTCATACATGAAAGAATGGCTATTTATAGACATGAAACTCAAACAGTCCCTTCTGATGTCTTTCTGGAAGTGAAATTGCAAGGGGTGGCTTCTTTTAGAAGGATCTGGCTGACAAAAGTATTAATATTTCTGAACACTTTGAGACTTCAATTCCCCTCTCCTAAAAGTCCTGTCTGCATTGCTGGTATGTCTTCTAATCTCTCTTTTTTTTTTTTCTTTTCTTCTTTTAATATGTGACTTAGAGTAAGAGATAGGACAGGAATGAAAATATGTTTCCTCAAATCATAGAATCATCTAATCTCAAAGCTGAAAAAGGACATTGATTCATGTAGTTCAACATTCCTGTCTTCAGTTCCCACTCTACAACATTTGGAAGGCTGCCTTGTACTTCCAAGAAAAGCAAACACATCATTTAAGAACTTCTTGATAATGTCAAGAAACTTCTTTAAGTTTCCACCTTTTGTCTTAATTTAAGGCTTTGGGACTGTAAAGAAGAGTCTAACATCTCTTTCACATGAAAAGCTTTCACATAAGTGAGGCCAAATATAACCTGCCCTGCCACCAGAGAGAGAGATGAATTTTCTACATGCCAGATATTCCCAGTTTCATCAACTGTTCCTTATAAGATATGGTGTTGAGGTCTATCCTTGTTGCCTGTCCTACAAATTTAAATTCTTCCTGAAATGCAAAACCCACAGAGTATTACCTTATTCCAGATATGGTCTGAGCAAATAAAGTTGCTGTGGGACTGTCCCTTCCCACGTACTGGACCGTTTGTCTCCGTAACATCTCACTGGTGATTCATACTAAATTTACTGTCGACTCAGATCCCTAAGGCTTATGATGCTGCCAACAAATCTCATCGTTCCCCTTCTGTAGCTGTCTTCTTGCTTTTTTAATCCAGGAATAGGATCTCACAATTATCACTGAAATTACATTCAGATATAGATCATCTATATAGTCTACCAAAACTTAGGAGATTCAGATCCTTTCATCTCATGTTATCTGCAAGTTATACAACTATTTTCAGTAACTTCACAGAGTCTTGAAGGAAACCACAACCAGAAAATTACCTAGAGCATGATATTGATCCACTAATTTGTGCTCTTCAAGTACAGTGGTTTAACCAGTCTAATGATTTGCCTAAACACATCTTGTCCACATAATTGTGTCAGATTCCTTTATGCAATCTTAAATACTGTCAACTAAATTTCTATGATCTATGGGCATCATATTTCTGACAGAAAAGGAGATGAGTCTTATTTTCATATTTTTTTCTCAGGCAAACCATGCTAGATGTTTGTAATAATTATTTCATCTCAGGAGATCACAGGGCATTCCTTTAATAATCCATTTTAGAATATTTACTGTAAGCAGCATCAAACTCAATGCTTTGGTTTGTAAAATCCACATTTTGCTGAAAACCAGATAGCAGTTTGCCCTTCACCAGCCTTCTGATACCTCTATTATTTGCTGTAATTTCTCTAAGATTCTAGCAGTTCTGCAATTTCTAATTTAACACAGTTAAGCTAGGAGCTGGAACCCCTTGAGAGCAGTGGAGGGGTGTCTAGGTGTCTCCTGGGAGAGGGTCCACTTGTAATATCTGAACCCATCTTGGATTTCAGTTCCCACTTACTAACAACTGTTCTACCTTTGATTTTTTTTTTTTTTTTTTTTTTTGCGGTACGGCGGGCCTCTCACTGATGCGGCCTCTCGTGTTGCGGAGCACAGGCTCCGGACGCGCAGGCTCAGCGGCCATGGCTCACGGGCCCAGCCGCTCCGCGGCATGTGGGATCCTCCCAGACCGGGGCACGAACCCGTGTCCCCTGCATCGGCAGGCGGACTCTCAACCACTGTGCCAACAGGGAAGCCCTGATTTTGTTTTTTAACATAAACCAAAGAGAAGCTAAATGACTATTGAGGAATCCATCTTTATTTCACCATCACCAAGTTCTTCAGAGAGCATTGACACTCCTCACACTCTGAAACACAAAACTATCCTTTTGGTTATCTGACTCAGTTTCCACTGCCTCCAGTGGTTGGACGTTCTCTTTGACTTTCTGGCACCCATCCTACAGGCTTATATAAATCTGTGTTCACCCTTGAATCATGTAGTTCCTCTTTTCCTAATATGCCTGGGATGAGCTCTTAACATCCGAGTTCTTTGAATGGGTCTTTTGCAAACATGCTTGCTACTTTAAGCAGTTTCCCCTTTTCTCCTTGATTGAGATCATTTAGGAGCATAGAGACAAATTTTCACTTTTTAACTTTTGAATCATCTTCCTTTCCAGAATCTAATAGTATATAATCAAACCTATTCCCTTTCTTAAATGTTTAAATTCGCATTCCTAGTTAGAATACTGGAAGTTAAATTTTATTGGTCAGAAATACGAGGTTCCTTGGGGTAAAGTATAGAATATTGGGTTTTTTCCATACTCAGGCCATTGGAGGCCGTGTTGTATAGGGCTATTGTATTTTTATTCCAGATACTACTGATGTAGAGCAGTTAACTTTTCTCTAAACCATAACTTTTGATATTCTAAATCTTATTACCATAATGGGTCTGCTTTTAATTTGACTTAATTATAAGCAAGTTGATTTACTTTTTGCTTATTCTTCATGGATTTTGAAATACTTAGATTTAAATGTGAAATACATGTCCAGGAGTAAGGCTGACTCAGAAGAAGGTAACAATACATAGGAGGGTTGTCTCTGTCTTCTCAGACCGTCTTATGCTGCAGCCTTCCCCATCTCAGTGGCGGCCTGGCTGCCCTGTTCTTCCGTTTCTCAGTCCTCCCTCCTGTGACTCAACTAAATACAGTCACAAATTTATTTCTTTATTCATAATGAGGTATAAATAGCCAGATGTTACTTTTCCTTGGATATACCTATGTTAACAAGCATCAGATGTTGTTGAAAGCACTAGTAACTAGCAGGAGGGAAGATGGATTGGAAGTTCAGTGTCAATTACTCATTTATTCCTTCACTCCACAAACACTTACTGAGCCTTTTCAATAGGCCAGGCCTGGGCCAGGCACAGAAACATGAGGTAATTGCAGAACAAGCCCAGGAACTCCAGAAACTCTCCTTCTAGTAAGGGAGAAAGATATCAGAAAATATGAGATGTGCACATGAGGAATATTAAAATCAGAAGGTTAATTTTGAATAATAGTTCCAAGTCAGCTATTTTTTAAAAATGGAGAAAAAAGCAGTCCATGAATAAAAACATGTGGGAAGAGTATGAAGTAAAATTTCAGGTTTCAAAGATTACAGGTTGTGCTTAGAGCAAACAGCCCCCATTTGCTAGAATGGCTAGAGAGAAAACAGGTGCTGGATCATGAAGACCCTTGTGTCTCAGCTACAAGTTTGGACTTTATCTCTAAAACCATGGGCAGTTTTGAAAGTAAAATTTTCTGTGCTCCTTGCAACAAAAATATATAAAGGTCATTTTCATTTCTATTCCCCCCATCTCTCACACACTCCCAATGATCATACGGCCCCAGGTGAGTCTTAGAAGAAGACAATTAAGCTTCATGTCTACTGCATTACCAATAAAATTATTGCTTTTTTTTAGCATAAGAAAAATGTATGAACACACGACTAGGAGTTTAGCCTAACATTTGTCTGATTGCTCATAATATGAGATTTGTGAGTGCCTGCTAGTATCAGAGGAAAGATCTCTACATAGATATAGATACAGACACAGATACAGATATAGATACATTTACAGATACAGATATAGATACAGATACAGATATAGATATAGGTATGGATGTATTATTTAGCTATTTACATATACTTATCAATTTTCATGTTTATAAACATGTGATTCATGTGAAATCATGGCAAATCAGAGCAGATCTTATTTTTAATCTGAATCTAGCAGAGACTTTATTGTTTAATATGTATCTTACTACAGTTATCACAATAACTGTTCCACTGTACCTGGGGATTTTTCATAAAGCAGATTAAATTGGTTAGGAAAAAAGAAGTTGGACTGCATAAAAATAGCCCCAAATTAACATCTGCAAATAAACCATGGGACACCATATGTCATCATCATTTCTGGAGATTGATAATCTGACTTAGTACTTTTACATAGCTATCCCTTTCCTGGTTGGCCCCAAAAGAATGTTATTTCTCATGACTGGTTCTTTCATTGTATTAAAAATGAAGAAATAATGCAATTCTCTCAAATTTTCCAGTGTTTCAGTTCAATTTTCTGCTGGTTGATATCCACTTCCTACTTTTACTTCTAAGAAATTATACTCTCTACTCTGCAAAGAACAATGTGTTGACTGCATGAAATGAATGTGCATGATAATAGAAGAGTGGGCAGCAGCCTACTGGGGTTGTGAAGGGTGCAACATGCTACTGTCTTCAAGGGGATCAGCTTTTCCTATAGCATTCTTTGACCAAGTGCGCCTGCTCCCATGAAGTGGGTCGGGAACGAACATTCACATGGTTTGGGGAAAACACATCTGCTGTTGAGGAACAGGTTATTTACCCACAATTATAGAACCAAACAGGACTCAAATCATCAGGTAATCACTAGCTCTTGATTGAGCTTCTTAGAAATGATGACAAAACAGCAAGTTAAGAAGTAAAAAGAAAGGAAATAATCATTCTTCTACTTCAAGCTATTTAGAAATATGGCTTATTAAGGGTTAATGTCTTATCCCTAGGGCTAAGGAATATTACCTGTGTTTAAGGGTCCAGGACCAAAAGTATTTATGAAATAGAAAATGTAGTTTCAAAATTCCTAAGAGGCCCTGACTCCCAAAATTCCTCTCTGCCCTGGTTGTTTTTTTGTACGCCAAAATATCCTCATCAAATGATCAATTTTTTGGAGATGTGCATTGTCCTCATCTAGTTTCTGATTATGGGATTCTGAGGCTCTAGAGAACTCTCAAGAGATAATTGCATTCTCAACAAGGTTTTGATGAATTAGATGCTTAGATTTGATGGACAGTTTCAGAACAGTATGAAAGCATGTAGGAAACAAAGAGAAAAGACCAAAAACAAAGACAGAAGGCCTGGTAAGGCATGATTTTACACACAGCCAGCATCTCCTAAAAGAAGTCTAATATTTCTTTCCTCTCTCACTTGTCCTGGATAAGGGACCCCAGCAATCAACAGGTGTGTTAAAAAAATGAGCATCTGGGTGCTGTAGGTTAGTAGTTTGAGCAAGTACCCACCCTATTTCAGAAAGGCTGCAAGGCAGCTTACAAAGATATATAAAATACAACTACAGTAGCATAAGCTAAAAGCGAGACAACTAAAGAAGGAATATTACATTGAGTTAAGTGAAGATCAAAGTAAGCCTAAGCAGAACATACCAGCATGCATGTCATGTTACCTGAAGCATTTGTGATCAAAAAGTGCATAGAAACACGATGGTCACAGGAAGACTGAAAATCAGAAAAGCTAAACCTATAATCAAGACGAGAGGAAATGAAATTAAGACAAGTGTAATAATAATAATATAAAAAAAAAACCTCACTACTATTTATTGAATTCTAACTGGTGCCAAAAACTCACTAGGTGGCACAGTGCTGTGGGCTGTCTTTGCTGGATACGGGAGGGCAGAGTGCAGCAGGGCTCAACTCCGACCTCCGTGCATGTGCCTTCTGCAGCTGCGTGGGCCAGTGGGACTCCGGTCTGGTGCATCTCAGTGGGACAGTGTGTCCGGCACTCTCTGTCACTGCCCAGCCAGAGCCCAAGACCCAAGCATCCTCAATGGTGCAGGAAGCTGGAGGAGAAGCCTGAGCTTCTGTTTGGCTTTCACTGGAAAAGAATTTAGCCTATATGTACTGCATTAACCACTGGAAAAATGACAGATGACAAAGATGTGCTTCGAGATGTGTGGTTTGGATGAATTCCAGCTTGCTTCACCCTCTATCAGGATGAGATAACTGAACGGGAGGCAGAAACTTATTATGCATAATCCAACTGGTTTTCTCTTTGATCTTCTTGCATCAAGTTCAGCTCTTCCTTGGAACATCACAGTACATTTTAAGATTCCACATTAATGTTATAATAAACTATACTTAAAGACAAGATGCAGCCTCATCTACCAGGACACAGGCACTAGTCCCCTCCACCAGGAAGCCTACACAATGCACTGAACCAACCTTACCACAGGGGACAGACACCAAAAGCAATGGGAACTACAAACCTGCAGCTGGCGAAAAGTAGGCCCCAAACACAGTAAGGTAAGCAAAATGACAAGACAGAGAAATACACAGCAGCTGAAGGAGCAAGGCAAAACCCCACCAGATCTAAAAAATGAAGAGGAAATAGGCAGTCTACCTGAAAAAGAATTCAGAATAACGACAGTAAAGATGATCCAAAATCTTGAAAATAGAGTGGAGAAAATAAAATAAACATTTAACAAGAACGAAGAAGAAATAAAGAGTAAACAAACAGTGATGAACAACACAATAAATGAAATTAAAAATTCTCTAGAAGGGATCAATAGCAGAATAACTGAGGCAGAAGAAAGGAAAAATGGCCTGGAAGATAAATAGTGGAAATAAATACTGCAGATCAGAATAAAGAAAAAAGAATAAAAATAATTCAGGACAGTCTCAGAGACCTTTGAGACAACACTATACACACCAACATTCGAATTATAGGGGTCCCAGAAGAAGAAGAGGAAAAGAAAGGGACTGAGAAAATATTTGAAGAGATTATAGTGGAAAACTTCCCTAATATGGGAAAGGAAATAGTTAATCAAGTCCAGGAAACACAGAGAATCCCATACAGCATAAATCCAAGGAGAAACATGCCAAGACACATATTAATCAAACTATCAAAAATTAAATACAAAGAAAAAATATTAAAAGCATCAAGGGAAAAACAACAAATAAGACACAAGGGAATCCCCATAAGGTTAACAGCTAATCTTTCAGCAGAAACTCTGCAAGGAGGAAGGGAGTGGCAACATATTCAAAGTGATGAAGGAGAAAAAACTACAAGCAAGATTACTCTACCCAGCAAGGATCTCATTCAGATTTGACAGAGAAATTAAAACCTTTACAGACAAGCAAAAGCTAAGAGAATTCAACACCATCAAACCAGCTTTACAACAAACGCTAAAGGAACTTCTCTTGGTAGGAAACACAAGAGAAGGAAAAGACCTACAATAACAAACCCAAAACAGTTAAGAAAATGGTAATAGGAGCTTACATATCGATAAGTACCTTAAATGTAAATGGATTAAATGCTCCAAACAAAAGACATAGACTGGCTGAATGGATACTAAAACAAGAACCATGTATATGCTGCTACAAGAGACACACTTCAGACTTAGGGACACATACAGACTGAAAGTGAGGGAATGGAAAAAGATATTCCATGCAAATGGATATCAAAAGAAAGCTGGAGGCTTCCCAGGTGGCAGAGTGGTTGAGAATCTGCCTGTCAATGCAGGGGACATGGGTTCGAGCCCTGGTCTGGGAAGATCCCACATGCCATGGAACAACTAGGCCTGTGAGCCACAACTACTGAGCCTGCACGTCTGGAGCCTGTGCTCCACAACAAGAGAGGCCGCGATAGTGAGAGACCCACGTACCGTGATGAAGAGTGGCCCCCGCTTGCTGCAACTAGAGAAAGCCCTTGCACAGAAACGAAGACCCAACGCAGGCAAAAATAAATAAATAAATAAATTAATTAATAAAAAAATAGAAAGCTGGAGTAGCAATACTCATATCAGACAAAATAGACTTTAAAACAAAGACTATTAAAAGAGACAAAGAAGGGTACTACATAATGATCAAGGGACCAATCAAAGAAGAAGGTATAACAATTGTAAATATTTATGCACCCAACTTAGGAGCAACTCAATACATAAGGCAAATACTAACAACAATAAAAGGGGAAATTGACAGTAACACAATTATAGTAGGGGACTTTAACAGCCCACTTTCACCAATGGACAGATCATCCAAAATGAAAATAAATAAGGAAACACAAGCTTTAAATGATACATCAAACAAGTTGGACTTATTTGATATTTATAGGACATTCCATCCAAAAACAACAGAATACACATTATTCTCAAGTGCTCATGGAACATTCTCCAGGATAGATCATATCTTGGGACACAGAACAAGCCTTGGAAATTTTACAAAAATTGATATCGTATCAAGTATCTTTTCAGACCACAACGCTATGAGACTAGATATCAATTAAAGGAAAAAATCTGTAAAAAATACAAACACATGTGTGCTAAACAATACACTACTTAATTACCAAGAGATCACTGAAGAAATGAAAAAATACCTAGAAACAAATGACAATGAAAACACAACAACCCAAAAACTATAAGATGAAACAAAAGCAGTTCTAAGAGGGAAGTTTATAGCAATACAATCCTACCTTAAGAAACAAGAAACATCTCAAATAAACAATCTAAACTTACACCTAAAGCAATTAGAGAAAGAAGTACAAATAAACCCCAAAGTTAGCAGAAGGAAAGAAATCATAAGGATCAGATCAGAAATAAATGAAAAAGAAATGAAGGAAAGAAGAGCAAAGATCAATAAAACTAAAAGCTAGCTCTTTGAGAGGATAAACAAAAGTGATAAACCATTAGCCAGACTCATCAAAAAAAAAGAGAGAAGACTCAAATCAATAGAATTAGAAATGAAAAAAGAGAAGTAACAACTGACACTGAAGAAATACAAAGGATCATGAGATATTACTACAAGCAACTATATGCTAATATAATGGACAACCTGGAAGAAATGGACACATTCTTAGAAATACACAAACTTCCGAGACTGAACCAGGAAGAAATAGAAAATATGAGCAGACCAGTCACAAGCAATGAAATTGAAACTATTATTAAAAATCTTCTAACAAACAAAAACCCAGGACCAGATGGCTTCACAGAGGATGTCTATCAAAAATTTAGAGAAGAACTAATGCCTATCCTTCTCAAACTCATCCAAAATATAGCAGAGGGAGGAACACTCCCAAACTCATTCTACGAGGCCACCATCACTCTGATACCAAAACCAGACAAAGATGTCACAAAGAAACAGAACTACAGGCCAATATCACTGATGAACAGAGATGCAAAAATCCTCAACAAAATACTAGCAAACAGAATCCAACAGCACATTAAAAGGATCATACACCATGATCAAGTGGGGTTTATCCCAGGAATGCAAGGATTCTTGAATATACCCAAATCAATCAATGTGATACACCATATTAAAAAATTGAAGGAGAAAAAATGTATGATCATCTCATTAGATGCAGAGAAAGCTTTCGACAAAATTCAACACCCATTTATGATAAAAACCCTCTGGAAAGTAGGCATAGAGGGAACTTTCCTCAACATAATAAAGGCCATATATGACAAACCCACAGCCAAAATCGTCCTCAATGGTGAAAAACTGAAACCATTTCCTCTAAGATTAGGAACAAGACAAGGTTGCCCACTCCCATCACTATTATTCAACATAGTTTTGGAAGTTTTAGCCACAGCAATCAGAGAAGAAAAAGAAATAAAAGGAATCCAAATTGGAAAAGAAGAGGTAAAGCTGTCACTGTTTGCAGATGACATGATACTATACATAGAGAATCCTAAAAATGCTACCAGAAAACTACTAGAGCTAATCAATGAATTTGGTAAAGTAGCAGGATACAAAATTAATGCACAGAAGTCTCTTGCATTCCTATACACTAATGGTGAAAAATCTGAAAGTGAAATTAAGAAAACAATCCCATTTACCATTGCAACAAAAAGAATAAGATATCTAGGAATAAACCTACTTAAGGAGACAAAAGACCTGTATGAAGAAAATTATAAGACACTGATGAAAGTAATTAGAATGATACAAATAGATGGAGAGATAAACCATGTTCTTGGATTGAAAAAATCCACATTGTGAAAATGACTCTACTACCCAAAGCAATCTACAGATTCAATGCAATCCCTATCAAACTAACACTGGCATTTTTCACAGAATTAGAACAAAAAATTTCAAAATTTGTATGGAAACATAAAAGACCCCGAACAGCCAAAGCAATCTTGAGAAAGCAAAACGGAGCTGGAGGAATCAGGCTCTGTGACTTCAGACTATACTACAAAGCTACAGAATCAAGAAAGAATGGTACTGGCACAAAAACAGATATATAGCTCAAAGGAACAGGATAGAAAGCCCAGAGATAAATCCATGCACATATGGTCACCTTATCTTTGATAAAGCAGGCAAGAATATACAGTGAAGAAAAGAGCCTCTTCAATAAGTGGTGCTGGGAAAACTGTACAGCTACATGTAAAAGAATGAAATTAGAACACTCCCTAACACCATACACAAAAGTAAACTCAAAATGGATTATAACCTAAATGTAAGGCCAGACACTATAAAACTCTTACAGGGAAACTTCAGCAGAACACTCTATGACATAAATCACAGCAAGATCCTTTTTGACCCACCTCCTAGAGAAATGGAAATAAAAACAAAAATAAACAAATGGGACCTAATGAAACTTAAAAGCTTTTGCACAGCAAAGGAAACCATAAACAAGATGAAAAGACAACCCTCAGAATGGGAGAAAATATTTGCAAATGAAGCAACTGACAAAAGGTTAATCTCCAAAATTTACAAGCAGCTCATGCAGCTCAATAACAAAAAAACAAACAACCCAATCCAAAAATGGGCAGAAGACATAAATAGACATTTCTTCAAAGAAGATATACAGATTTCCAACAAACACATGGAAGAATACTCAACATCATTATTCATTAGAATAATGCAAATCAAAATTACAATGAGGTATCATCTCACACCAGTTAGAATGGCCATCATGAAAAAATCTAGAAACAATAAATCCTGGAGAGGGTGTGGAGAAAAGATAACCCTCTTGCACTATTGGTGGGAATGTTCATTGAAACAGCCACTATGGAGAACAGTATGGATGTTCCTTAAAAATGAAAAATAGCACTACCATATGAGCCAGCAATCCCACTACTGGGCATATACCGTGAGTAATTAATAATTCAAAAAGAATCATGTACCAAAATTTTCATTGCAGCTCTATTTACAATAGCCAGGACATCGAAGCAACCTAAGTGTCCATCAACAGATGAATGGATAAAGAAGATGTGGCACATATATACAATGGAATATTACTCAGCCATAAAAAGAAACAAAATTGAGTTATTTGTATTGAGGTGGTTGGACTTAGAGTCTGTCATACAGAGTGAAGTAAGTCAGAAAGAGAAAAACAAATACCGTATGCTAACACATAGATATGGAATCTAAGGAAAAAAAAAAAGGTCATGAAGAACCTAGGGGTAAGACGGGAATAAAGACACAGACCTACTAGAGCATGGACTTGATGATATAGGGAGGGGGAAGGGTAAGCTGTGACAAAGTGAAAGAGTGGCATGTACGTATATACAATACCAAATGTAAATCCGATATATCGTGGGAAGCAGCTGCATAGCACAGGGAAATCAGCTCCGTGCTTTGTGACCACCTAGAGGGGTGGAATAGGGAGGGTGGGAGGGAGGGAGACACAAGAGGAAAGAGATATGGGAACATATGTATATGTATAACTGATTCACTTTGTTATAAAGCAGAAACTAACACACCATTGTAAAGCAATTATACTCCAATAAAGATGTTAAACAATATATATATATATATAAAATAAATAAATTAATTAATTAAATAAACAAAAAAGAAGAAAATGGTGATGAAGAACCTAGGGGCAAGACAGGAATAAAGACACAGACCTACTAGAGAATGGACTTGAGGATACGGGGAGGGGGAGGGGCAAGCTGGGACAAAGTGAGGGACTGGCATATACATATATACACTATCAAATGTAAAATAGATAGCTAGTGGGAAGCAGTTGCATAGAACAGGGAGATCAGATCGGTTGTTTGTGACCACCTAGAGGGGTGGTATAGGGAGGGTGGGAGGGAGGGAGATGCAAGAAGGAAGACATATGGGGATATATGTATAACTGATTCACACTGTTATAAAGCAGAAACTGACACACCATTGTAAAGCAATTATACTCCAATAAAGATGTTAAAAAAAAAAAACACCTCTCTAAGCAATTTACGTACATTGCCTCATTAAACACAAGAATCTTGAAGCAGGATATTTATTCCTATTTTATATATTAGGATGCTGAGAGGGGAAGAAATTATAGGGTAGACTCTACTGGTAGAACCATCATTCAAACCCAGGTCTGTTACAGTCCCAAGCTCACTATCTTAAGCACTCTTATAAGGTCAAGTGGAAGGTGAAGGGCCAAGTAAACACATGAATTAACCAAGGATTGAAGAACAAAATGAGGGTGAAAAAAGAAAATCTATCACAATTCCTCCAATTGTTATTTTTATTGATTGTCAGTAGTGGTAATGGATTGTGCAGCAAATTTTTTTTAGAATACTATCACTTCTATTAAGTAATTTCCAAAAAATATAAATTTTCTTCTGAATACCTCTTTAGACTTTGGTAGAAATTAATATAGTTGTGTAACTTAGGGTTACAAAAATTATCAAATCATTGTTCTAAAAAATATTAAAACTGCAAAATTATTTGGTCTTCAAACTTTATGATAAGGCAATTCTACTTTCCTAATGCTTCGTCCTTCCCACTCATTTATTTATTCAATAGACATGTATTAAGAACCTACTATGTGACAAAGCTGCAGTAAATCCTGTATAGTGGGAGAAGCCTATATTATATGTAGATAAAATTATATATAAAATTTTACATAAAATTGTACATCAAATTAATTTTATACATAACATTGTATTTATGTATATAAAGTTAGGGCTGCCATAAATGCCATGGAGAAGTTCATAGTGTTTTGAGAGTGTATGATGGAGATTCTCCATAATCAACACAGTTGAGGAATGGGTACCAGTGGAAGTAGTGTGTGATATGAGATCTGAAGGGTGGTTGGGAGTTAGCTGGTTGAAGGAGCGTGGAAGAATAGAATGAACATCTCTGCAAGATGGCATAGCATTTGCAAGGGTCCTTTGGTGGGTGGGAGCCTAAAGCATTCAGGGAACTGAAAGAAGGCCAATGGGGCTGAAGGGGTGAGATGGTGGGAGGCAAAGCTGGAGAAGCAGAGGAGCCAGAGCAGGTGGCACCAGGTGGCCAGTCAGCATTTCTGCTTTTATCTCACTCCTCATTTACACAGCTTAGGCACAAAATATCTGCCTCTGGCAAATACTGTGTGTTTCCATGAAATCTATAACCACTTCGGTATCCATTATATTTATCTTTTGTGATAAATTGTGGTACTAGAATATTACAGTACACACATTAAAGGAGCAGATTTTCACCGTAAGCACATGATGAGTTTTTGGTTTTTTTTTAATGCCCATATAGACAGACCTGTAGGAGCTCCCTTTTCTGTTTATAACACATCCCCTCCCAACCAAATGGATATGATTTTCTCTGTGATTTAGCTTCAAATTAATGTCATAAATATCTTTGCACCTCTGTTGCATTATTTATTGACCTTGAATTCTTACATTTGTATCCTTATTGAAATTTCTGTGATCATTGTGCACATCACACAATAACATAAATAATTATATTCCTATCAGCACTTACAAACTTATTAACATCTAAATTTTAAAAACTGAAATTATTACTACAGCTTTAAGTTTTCCGAGTTCTTCGGATTCATTCAATGTGTATTTGCTTTGCAATTATTTTGTGAAGGATTGTAGCATTTTCTAGAACTCTATGAAAATAAATTGTAAGGAGATATATCAGGTTAACTACAGGCTGTGATCAGGGAGACACTAATCTTCATGGAGCAAGCGTTGTATCTATCTTGTTCACTCCTCTGTTCCCAGTACCTCAAGATGTGTACAGCACATATTAGTTTTTCAATAAATATTTATTCATATAAACAGAAAGGAAATTAAAATAAGAGGTAGAATGGGTCTACATTTTCTCATCTCTGATTTGATTTGCTTTACTTTGTGTAAGCATGTATGTGTTTGTGTGTGCGTGTGTGTTTCTAATTCAACAGTCCTGGTTTATTTCCCATGGGAAAGACTAAACAAAACACACACACACAAATGCACACACACTGTAATTAATTCAGAACAGTGTTCTTAATTTATACATTTCCATGGTTGGAATGATTCTATGTGTAAATTTTCCAAGCCAGTGCTTTCCAATATTGCCAGCAAAATACCCTATTTTGGAACATGTGGTATAAGATTTCACAATTGATTCATAGTTCTTAAGCTTTTTGAAGATAGGTGTTTCTATTTTGCAATTACTTATTGAACAATGAATATTTTGACAAAAAGCAACACACTGTTTCTTTCTTCCACCACTTCTCTTGCTTAGATGGGAACTGAAGAACCAATTACCAGTGTGGTTACCCTAAGTGTATACTTATGTGTTTTTCTTTTCTGTGAAATGTTTCCAGTCTTTCTGATTATAAATGTTACAGGGTATGATGCGTGAATTAATCCTATCTGTGCAGACACAGCAGAATGAAAGGTATAATTATATAGGAGTGAAGAACCAGTGAATAATTCATATCTGACAGCATGCAGTATTGAGTTCTATCAGGCAACATTCCACGGCAGAGAGGTCCTCAAAGGCTTTTTAAATTCATCTGCATTAGCTCATTGTGTTTCTGCTTGAGTGGCAGAATCAATCATTTAGAATGAGTGAAATGACATTCAGTGGCACTGCTTGCTAACATAGATAGAAAAATATGTAGGTATTTGACACCACCAAACATTAATTCAACAAATGTTGATTGAGTTCCTTCTTGGCTCCTGCAGTGTGTTCAATGTTGAAGGTTCGAAAACTAAAAGAAAAAAAAAGAGAGTATAATACAGTGAGTGTCTGACTCTGTTGGTCGAGATATATGAAATAAGTTAATTACACCTCACTATGATCTATGTTATAAAGAGGCCACAAGTTGGCCGAAATACTTTGCCTACACTTCAAGAAGGATTTGAGTAAGAGAGTGTATGGAGGATATACCACCACATAATGGTCCAGAAACAGGTTCTTTTTAAAATTAGTGATTAGAGCAGTCAGGCATACCTCTTACCAGAGTCTCAGTGAGTTCATTGCAACATGTGGTTAGATGTTCACCAACTTGTGCCTTTTTTTCACCCAGGAAACCACTTTCTATGATACTTACACAGCTATGGAGTTTACTTTAGGTGTCTCTTCTTTATTACAATAAGTCACATTGGAAATGGGGTCAATCTAGACCTAGAAGAGAGAATCAATCAACCAACTTCATGGTGACAGACCCTGGAATTTTGGAAACCAGACTTCTTACACTAAATTACAGCAAGGGGAACTGGTTTAAATGTTTGCTCTGGAGTAAGACTGTTTAAGTTTGAATACTGGCTCTGCTGTGTGACCTCAGACAAGTTTTTAATATTATTAAGCCCATTCTTCATCTTTAGAATGGGGCTAATAATAAAAATTTATCTTATGAGGTAGTCTAAGAATAAAGAAATTATATAAAGTACTTTGCACAATCCCTGCCTTTTATAAAGTGTCAAATAATGTCAGGGATTCTAGCAACATATCAACTTATTTATAATATTAAATTTAATTTAGCAATATTTAAATCTATCTAAAGCACAGGCTTGCCTATACCCAGATCACTTACTAAGGTTTTCAGGCATAGAAGGCTTTGGGCTTGTGGCGGTCTGCTATGTTGGTGACCTCCAATGAACAAAACTTGCTGGTAATCATGCCCATGTATAGTGAATCTGGGCTGGCTCCTTGACTCACTTTAATCAGTAGAAGTTAGCAGAAAAGACAGTGTGCCAATTCCAAAGCTAATGTTTAAGAAAGCTTGACAGTGTCTGTTTTTACTCTTTTAAAAAGCCCCAAGCCACCAGGTAAGAAATCCTGTTATTTTGCTTGAGGCAAAGTGCAGAGAGAAAGAGGTCCTGATACTATACTATATATAGCAAGAGACAGGTTCAATAATCTCAGTGTCCCAACTGATTCAAGCCCCCAACTTACCCACCAGCTAAACACAACCACACAAGTAACCACTGGCCGGACCAGCAGAAAAAACATCCAACTGAGCCCAGCCCAAATTAGGAATAGTGAGCAAATGAACCAGTTTTTGGTTTTAACACTAAGATTTGGGGTGTTTATTTGAACAGCAATAAACTGAAACAGGGTTATTTCCCTTCCTTTCACTCCCTGTCCCATGACATGCACTGTTTATGTTTCTTCCTGCATGTCCCCCTTTCCCTGATTGCCAGTTGGTCCATCCATAGAAGCCCTTGTAAGCTGATCAAAACTACCATTCTTGAGTCATTTATAGCATTTATGATACATGTTAATTAAAAGACAATAGGATTCAAGAAAACCTGAGAGTTCAACCTACTTGACTGTAGTGGCTGAACATTGCATTGAATACAGGTTTATGAGAGCTTTTCTGTTAAGTCCAGTTTCATGAACGTTCAATCACCCTAAACTTTTCAGTCTTTTGCAACTTGCTGTAACTCATTATTGATTCATCATGATTTAGGCATTGTAAAATATGATATATATTTGTATTCATAAAACCCCCATTCCCTATTAATCTCTATTTCTGTTGTGTTCTGATATTCTTTAAAGCTGCAAAAAATAACTTTCACCTAGAGCTTGGGTCCAAAGTAAAATCTGCTTTAAAATGTGTAGTGTTTTCAGAATTAGCAACTTCAAACCCTAAATGTAAGAATTTCAAATGTTGAATTTTAGTACATCACTTCAAATTGATTCTCAGTGCATTTCTTTGTCAGGCTGTTCTGATTATACTTAACCAGTTAAGCAACCCTAAAGTATTGCCAATTTTTTTTCATTTTAATACTTTTTATTTTTTTAATTTTTATTTTATATTGGAGTAGAGTTGATTAACAATATTGTGTTAGTTTCAGGTGTACAAGATGAGTTTGAACAATGCAAACGTTTATCAAAGGGGTAATTTTTTAGCCCCGTGATCTAGCTGAATCACTTTAGAACAATAAAATGGTTTGGGGCAAAGGCTACTTAATTTGCCGTTGAAATGAAGGCATGAGTTCCCATAAGAATAACTCTAATGTCAAATTTGTTGGTACCATGTAGAAAACTTCAGAAATTGCTTAAGTTAAAATATAAGCAATTAATTATCTCATTGATACTTTGAAAACAATATCTGTTGGGATATGAAGAGTTAAAATTATTCAAGTCCTTCTATTATACTATATTAGTCAGGGTTCTCCAGAGAAACAAAACCAATAGGGGATATCTATGTCTACAGCTATATTTATATCTATATCTATCTATCTATCTACACATACATATACACATACATATATATAATGTTAAGGAATTGGCTCAACAACTCTAGAGGCTAACAAATCCAAAATCTGCAGTGTGGACCAGCAGGTTGACACTACAGTTCAAGACCATAGGCCATCAGGCTAGAGACCCAGGGAAGAGCCAGTGTTTCAGTTCAAGTATGAAAGACTTCTGCTACAGAATTCCCTCTTGCTTGGGACAGGTCAGTCTTTTGTTCTATTCAGGCCTTCAACTGATTGGATGAAGCCCACCCACATTAAAGAGAGCCATCTGCTTTACTCAAAGTCCACCGATTTAAATGTTAATCACATCCAAAAACACTCTCACAGAAACATCAGCATCATGTTTCACCACATAGCTGGACACCATGACCCAACCAACTTGACGCATAATATTAACCACTACACTCACCTTGAGATCTGAGCCCATTGAGAGAAAGTCTCAGGTATCATGGCTTAGGCAAATGGCCAGATGGGCCTCCAACTACTCAAACCTTTCCACATTTGTGACCAATGTACAGACCCATAAGGAATAGAGAAGATGGTGGGCAGAGTGTGAGAAGGAGATTCAAGCCATGTGCATCACACTTTTCTCAGTCTATCTGAGGCCACTGCCTTCCCATGGAGAGGAATGATTGAGAAGGCAGAGAGGAGGCTGCAAGTCTCTTATTAAAATTATTCTGAAGGAGTGGAATTTCCTATTATATAAGATCATGCAGGTTTGAGTGGGGAAGGAGACGATCATTCCCCAAAATAGTGTTCAAATAAAATGTTTCAGAACAATTCTGGTTTCAAATTTAAAGAATCTTGATCCAGGATATGACTGTATGTGCATTCCAAACTTTAAAATGATGTAAAGGATGCTATTGGAAGTAATTTAGAAAACCCAAACACATTTCTTAAAGTTCTTTTTCTTTAGGCCAACATTTTTTTCTCCAAGAATAATGTGAGATTTTGATCATCTTACAACTTTTATAGTTTTCTTTTATGTGATTTCTCAAAATGATTCATGGAAATTTAAAGTCCCACTAGCAAAATATCCCATCACAATTAAGCCTAGCTGCATTATCCTTTTTAGCCAGAAAGCCAATAAACATCATCTGTCATCATTTTGCATATTATTAATATATCCACATAATATCCAAAGATATACTATGTCATCTAAAAATTATGCAAATACCAGAATATGTTTTTCTCTCCAAAACCACAGATATCAGAGATTTTGTAAACATTTTTTTTTATAATTTCTTTTTAATTTAAGCTATGTTTTGGGTTGTATGAAGTAAAAAGGTTTTTGCTTTCTTAACGTCACTGACTTTCTAACCATCCTAGTGGTACTCTCAATATCATAATTTACTATTGTTTTAACATTTAGAAATATAGCATAAAGTCTTCCCTGGTTTTTAAAGCCTTTCTTTTTGCAACTGCAAGCTTAGGAGTTTTACAGAAAATCTGGAACTTTTTAACAAGAGCTCAAGAAACACATAGCATTATTTTTGCTTTTTTTTGATGACCCTCCATTTAGGAACTGACACTGAATTATCTCTTTATAATCATTTAAATAATAAGACTCTCTAGCTTTAACCTTGAATCACTTACTTCAATGATTCCTTCTTCCCACAAATTCATATTAAATATTTGTTCTGTAATTAGAGATACTAATTTCCAGTTAACGTCAAAATCTATCCAGTATCAAACCATTTCTCACCATTTCCACCATCCTCACCCCTCACCTGAGCTACTCCCTGGCTCTATGCTTCTGACCCACTTGATCTGTTTTCCACAAAGAAGGCAGTGGGATCCTGTTAAGTAGACTGTTTGTCACTTGCCTTCTCACAACCCTAAACAGTCTTCCCATTAAACTAAAAATAAAGGTCAAACCCTTACCATGCCCTATGAGAACCTTCATGATCTTTCCCCTTTTCATCTGAATTGATGTGCAGTTACTTCTCTCCACATTCACTTTGCTCCACCCCCACTGGCTTACTTGCAGTCTTTTTTAGCATGACTAGTATGCTTCTGTCTCAAGGTCTTTGCTCACACGTAAAGCTCACCCTTTTCTTTATTGAGTTCTTTGTGCATGTGACAAGGGACATCGGGTGAGAGATGCCTTTTCTGAACATTCTACCTGAAAAGCACCTCCTTGCTCACTTGCCATCCACTAACCATGCCTTTCATCCTTATCACCATCTGACATTTTATATATTTAACTTTTGGTTTTTTCTTTTTTTCTCTCCCCCAGTGAAATGTAAGTTTCATGAGGAAAGAGTGTTTGTCTATTTGTACATTACAGTAACCCTTGAATGTAAACAGTGCCAGATGTATGAGAAACACTCAAAAAATGTTTTCCGTGAATGAATGATAAATAGAAGAGGTCTTAAAGGTTTTATTCTACTTTGGAACAAAAGCATATAAATAAATGGTTATGAAATTCTAAGACAAACATATTTATAGCATGTGGAAGAATTACAAGAAGAAATATATTCTGCTTGGGAGAGCTGCCAAAGACCTTAGAAAGGGAAACAAGATATTTGAGTTTAAAGATGAGCAAAAGTTTATTAAGCAGGGAATGTCATACATGTTAGAAAAAACAACACAGGTCAATGTACAGAGAGATAAAAGATGTCTAGCACATTCAGGAAATGGTGAGTCATACAACAAGGTTGGCATATATTCAGGTCAGCCTTGTTTGAAAGAATACTTCTTGGTCAAATTCCCTAACACCTCCCTCCTTCTACTTCCTTTCTTCTACTTTATAAATAATAATAATAAATTTGCACAACTGATGGATTTTACACTTTGTCATATTCAGTTTCAACAAAGATGAACCCCATATTTGTCTGGTGTTCTAATGGGCTATATTTATATATTATGTTTATTATATGTATATGCTATATATATCAATATATACATTATGTATATGTATTCTTTTTGCTTCCATTTATTATTTTAATTTCTAAATAAATATGCTTATTGTAATAAATACATAGATGTATAAAGATGAAGCTTAAAATTTCCCTCACAATAGCTTTAATCTCACTGCTAAAGTAACATGTTAATTATATTAGTGTTTGTCCTTGCTCTTCTTAGTATATTATTTCCATGGTAATACAAATTATACACATACACATTTATTATTTCTACAAATATTGGATAAATATTACCCTGTCACTTTCACACATTTTATTTCATTTTAGCCTCACAACACCCATGTGAACTAGGTGTAGCCAACTCTTATTTTACAAATGAGGAAGCTGGCAGTGATATTAAAGCAACTTGCCCAGAATCACACAGTAACTTGCAAAGCTAGGTTTTATGACTTCTGGTTCAGATCTCTTTTCTTATGTCACATCACATTTCCATCCTGTCATTTCCCTAGTATCGTGGAACAAGTTCATCTTCTTGATATATATAAGAAAGATACATGACCATTGCACCAGTAGGATTAGATTAGGCTGAATGTGACTGAAATAAGAAGTTAATTAAGATAGAGGTTTATTTCTCTTTCATATAAAAGAAGTCTGGATATAGGATGCCTTGGTGTTCCATGGCTTAAAGAACTTGTTTCTTCTATCTTTCTGCTCCATCAGGCACAGTTTCATTCCAAAGGTGACCTCCTGGTCCAAAATAGCTGCTGGAGCTCCAGATATTTGATCCAAATACCAGCCCACAAGAAAGAGGAGAGTCTCTCCTTTTGCTAGTATTTCCTGGATGATGTACATACCATGTTTGCTTATTTTCCATTGGCCAGAACTTATCACATGGTCACAGCTTGTTTCAGGTAGTTGGGAATTGGGGTAACTTCTATGCTGGACAGCCATATGCCCAGCTAAAAAAAATACAGATTCTATTTTCAAAAAAGAACATAAGAATGGGTATATTGGCGGCTTCCCTGGTGGCGCAGTGGTTGAGAGTCCGCCTGCCAATGCGGGGTACGCGGGTTCGTGACCCGGTCTGGGAGGATCCCACATGCTGCGAAGCAGCTGGGCCTCTGAGCCATGGCCGCTGGGCCTGCGTGTCCAGAGCCTGTGCTCTGCAACGGGAGAGGCCACAACGGTTAGAGGCCCGAGTACCGCAAAAAAAAAAAAAAAAAAAAAAATGGGTATATTGGAATCAAGTAGTGATCTCTGCCATGGTCATGAAAGAACTTCGGATTATTTTCATTAAACAGAATATTCAGAATTCAGGAAATTACATGGGCCAAATTCAGTTAACCACCATTTTTTTGTAAATAAAGTTTTATTGAAACACAGCCATGCCTAATTGTTTACATATTGTCTATGGCTGCCTTAGCAGAGCTGTAGTCAGAATAGAACCTGTATGGCCCACAAACCCTACAACATTTACCATTTGACCATTTATAGAAAAAGTTTCCTGATCCCTGCTCTAAATCAGTAGGTTCAAGTTTTTTAAATAGACTCAAAAGTTTTTAAATTATCCAACTCTATTAACATAATAAGAGAGCCCCGTAATGTAAATTATGTACATGAACAGCAGTAATATAATAGGATATACCTGGGTTTACATCTAGCTCTACACTAGCTAGCTATAAGAACTAGAGCAAATTACTTATGTCTCAATCTCCTCATTTGTAAAATGGGGAGTATAATAGTATATAAACCTTATATTGTTATTGTGTGGATTAAGTTAGCACATTTGAAGTGCTTAGAAAATATAGCACACTGTCTGGTACAGCAGAAGAACCATATTTTTTAACATCTTCGTGGATCTCAACTTTACAAGATGTCTATCAGAGTGTCCCAGGTAAATAGCCAAGTTGGATGTTCCAGATGCTATGAGCTTAAGAACTATGATTATCCTTCTCTCAATGTCCAAATCCTGGCATATTTAGTCACTAAGTGGATGATCTTGGGTAAGATTTTTGAACTCTCTGTGCCTTGGTTTGTCATTTGTAAAATTGGGATGAAAATCCTGATTGCTTAGGAATAAATCAATTAATGCACGTTAATTAACTTAAAACAGTGCTTGGCACATAAAAACATTCAATAATCTTACCTAGTCCCCCCTACTCAAAAATGTTTATAGCTTTAACTTAATCGCCATTAGAGAGAGAACTAAGGCCCTCAGAGTCTATATAACTTTCCAACAAGTGAATGGGATACATGAATATTACAACAATGCTCATTGCTGTCTTGCGGTGATTGCCTGTAGCCCTCACTCAGCCACATAGCACCTCAAGCCCATGGTTTCTGTACCTCCATTCTACCATCTAAATAGAATTTCTAAATAGAATTTCTATTCTAAATTCTAAATAAAATTTCTAAATAGAATTTCTCAGGAAACCTCTAAATAGAATTTCTCAGGAAACCTCTCTTCTCTGGCTTTCATACCATTCTTCATCATCATTATGAAAAATAGTACATCAAGTGCTGCTGACTGGTCAATAAAGATACATGCTGAGAAATGACCACTGGAATTGCTAAGACAGATGTTTCTGATGGACTTGATAAAGGAATTAGAGTGAAATGATAGGGTTAAAAATCTTAGTGGATTACAAGTGAGAATAAGAGGGAAAAAATGGAAACAGTGAGTTTAGACAGATTTTTCAAGAATTAACTGCATAATAAATATTGTGTCCCACAGTGCCCTGCACATGTGTGCCATTGGTTACTATGTAGCCACTGATCTTCTTTATATCTGGGATGATGTGTTAAACACCACAAACAGCATCTATCATGTGGTGAGCACTCTGCCTGGCAGCTTGCAGTTGTTTTTAACTTTAAAGAAAGCTCCAGAAAAAAAAAAAAGAAAGAAAAAACAACTTTCTTTTGTCACATCATGTTTCAAAGTCTTGTATATCTAATGTTTAAAAAAACAGATCGGACTCTGTTGCAGGCTCATCCAAGCCTCAGTGTGTAAGCTACTATTTGAACACAGATGAGCAGTTGACTACTTGATGGAGTGAAAGTTCAGTGGGGCAGGGGGATGCTGTTGGAGGATGACCCTTGTCATTGGTGTCAGGGTCTCACGAGGAAACTTGAGCCCCTGACCTTGCTTACTCTATTAAAGAGTTTTAATTCTTCTCCGAGTTTTTATTTCAAGTACTACTGGCTGCTCCCTTCAAGCCTCTATCCTCAAAATTACTGTCAGATTTTCTCTGAGGGAGGAGGAATAATGTTGACCTTACAGACGTTAGTTCTATATCTTCCATTTAAACCTAGAGAACTGTGGCCCAGAACCCATATCGGCCGTGCTGACAATCTATCCATTGTTCCAGGGTTGAATGCAGTTTGATTGGAAATAACCTCAACAGCGATCTCCAAATATCATACTATAAAATAAAAGCAGAAAGAAGAAAAATAACCCTCTCACACAAACATATATATACAAACACACAAACCATGCTGAACGCCCTAGAATTTGTCCTTTCTTATTTTTAATTTCACTCTATTTTTGAAGTAAGCAAGTATCTACCATAAATACTGTGAACTTTATGGGAGCATTTTTCTCCTCTGTGGCTCAAGCCACAAGTGCTTCTAAGCAGCCAATCTTCATGCATAAACTGCTCATTCGAAATGGAAGTGGTGCTTTGTGAGATGAGAAGAAG
Organism: Monodon monoceros; assembly: GCF_005190385.1. Classification (NCBI taxonomy): domain Eukaryota; kingdom Metazoa; phylum Chordata; class Mammalia; order Artiodactyla; family Monodontidae; genus Monodon; species Monodon monoceros. The sequence continues at coordinate 14,970,734 of NW_021703767.1, forward strand.
GGATGCATTTTAAACTAATAAATAATCATTATCCATGCTTACTTGGAAAACAGCTTTCTTGTGGAATAATATTTCAATATATAGTATCTTGAAATGAGCCTGCCATTACTAATTTAAATGTAGCTTGCCATATAAATCCTGCAAGTATGTACCTACATGAGGCCTAAATTATTCTCTGGGGCCACCTTTTCCTGCTTAAATTACCTTAAGGAGAAACCCATTTAGGAGATATTAGGGCCAGTTAAGGGGAGGAATAATGACCATGGCAGAGCATGAAGCTTTTCCACATGGTAACATCTCCCTTATGCCAGGTCAGTGAGCAAAAGCTCCCAGTCATAGTCCACATTCATAGGTCAGTTTTCTGAGGACTGGTGAAGATCTAAAATTCAGATGAAGTCAGGACGTCCCTGGTGGCTGGCACAGTGGTTAAGAATTTGCCTGCCAATAGAAGGGACACAGCTTTGATCCCTGGTCTGGGAAGATCCCGCATGCCGCAGAGCAACTAAGCCCATGTGCCACAACTACTGAGCCTGCATGCTGCAACTCCTGAAGCCCGCATGCCTAGAGGCTATGCTCCACAACAAGAGAAGCCACTGCAATGAGAAGCCCGCACACCGCAACGAAGAGTAGGCCCCGCTCACCGCAACTAGAGAAAGCCCGTGCACAGCAATGAAGACCCAACACAGCCAAAAAATAAATAAAATTAAAAAAAAAAAGATGAGGTCAGATTCATCCTCACTGTGACCCACACCACATAAGAGGCTCCTAGAGTAATCTACTGTGCCACGGTATCTGAATTTCAAGCAGGAAGAACAAATCTCTCAGAACCCTTGTGTATGCTAGTGGTATTATGCTGACCTTTGAATTACAAATAGATACTGAGAAAGAAATCCCAGGAGCAAGCAACATCCATTAAATAACAATTATGAAAATCTGTTTGCCTTTTGGAGTGGCTTTTCCCATAATGAGGATATGACCAAGTTGGGAGGCTAAGAAGGCTAAGACCATGTGGGGTTCATGTTGTAGACTTTCTAATTATGAATTATTCATTTCTCAAATGGAGAGAAATCCTCAAAGCTCAACTAGGGAGAGAAAGTCAAGGAGGCCCAGGGGCCTTTCTTAAGGCCAGGGTTACATAGAAAGGGCCATGGAGACTATGCTAAGAATTTAGAAGAATTAGAATAAAAACCTAGCTTCTTTTCTGCAGGAGAGTTTAAGGCATTTTAGTACAATCCAGTGTGGTTTGGGTTGTGTTGGAGTCACCTAAGTAAATCAAGTGTCATAAAAGTTTTGGTCCTAGAAAATTTTGGTTGTTTCTCAACATTTATTATTTACTTTTGAATCTGTTCAGAAAATACTGTGTGTATTGTTTCTCATTTTTTTTTTTTAATGTATCAAGAATTCTTAGGTTGAACCCTATGGAAAGGGTGGGATTTGGACAAGTTTTCCTTTTAAAACCAACAATTTTATAGGGTTTTCCCTAATAGTTTCTGTCCCTAGAATACAGCATACCATGTTGCCTATAACTCCAGTCTTTGCAGTTAAACAGCCCTGAGCTGAATCTCACCTTGGTCCCTAGTAAACTACATAGAAAATTATTCAACATTTTTGGACTCTATTCTTTATCTGCTAAACAGGAATAATAATGCCCAGCTCGTAGGAATAGGGAGAGGATAAAATAAAAGAATATGTTTAATGCTTACCCAAGCACTGGGCACATAGCAAGTCCTCTATAAATGGTTCTACGTTTAGTATTCAGCTTTTGCTGCAGCAACAAACAACCCTCAAATCCCAGTGTGTTACAAAAACAAATATTTAATTTATTGTTCATATTTCACAATGGCTGCGATCTGCTGTGATTTTGCCAGGTTCTTCTGGGCTTAATTGGGCTGCATATGACTTCTTTGAATGAGCAGCCATTCTCTGGAGTCTGCTGCTGACATAATGGAGGGCAGAAACTCAAGGGAGCAGCAAGAAGCTGAGATGCCACTTAATGTGTCTGTTCAGACCAGTATATCATCACTTTTACCACTTTTTTGATCCATTTTTGATCACAAATGACCTATGGACAAACCCAAAATTATCAAGACAGGAAAGTGTGCGCTACCTCTTGGGAGGCAGTGAATAGTTGAGAACAATAGCACAGTATGCATACAATAATTTACTACTATTATGTGATAACAGTGGAGTCATAAAATTTCAGTTTCTTTTCAATTTGGGTGGTAATTAAGACTTAAGAGGTATTTCCCTTTAGTACATTTTAATATCTGTTATTCTTATTCTATAAATATTTGCCAGTGATGGTTGGGTATTTTTAATTGTGCTCACAGCAGTAAGCATCACAATCGTTCAACATTACCTCTGATCAAGAGATAAGGACATTCTTTTTATACATACACAATTCTTATATGTAGTCTTTTCATGATAGTATTTAAGCATTGTTGGAGGAGGTAGTCAACAGAACACGACCGACGGTTGACCCTTGAGTTGGACATGGGCAATCAGAGGCTCCTCCCCTTCTCCCTGTCCTTGGAATGTATGTACTACCCACTCTTCCCACAGTGGGAGCCATTACAAGGACATAGACTTGAGACAGCAATGTGTCGTTGAGACCATCTGGGCAGTATACGTGACTGAATCCAGTTAAATCCTCTATATAAACCTTTAAGATTCTGGTAGGTGGATGCAGAGATCTACTGGCCTTGTAGCTGCCCAAGACAAGCCACCTGTGTAAGTTCCCTTGTTTATTAAACTTGCTACCTACCAATCCGGAGTGACCTGCCTCTTTCTTCTGCCTCTCTCTGTCCTCCTGGTAGGGGGCCAGTTTCAGATTCTACCCAGGAAGCTCTGGAGGTTGTAAACCAACAAGAATGGAGAAGGGAAAATTTGTGGATTTAATTTCTTTAGTCAGTGGAAACTCTTATTCTGGTACTGCAAGAAGAACCCTGAATTGTATTATACCACAGTGCTATGGCTGGTACAACTATCCCACCCCACTCCTGGTGTCTTGTCACCTCACTAGTCATAGCTTCCTTAAATAATGATGACAGCTTATATCAATTGAGCATTTATAATCCAATGGGAAATGTTACTTTACAGGGGTTTTCCCATTTATTCTAAAAGTACCTTATGAAATATCTACTACAAGAACCTCCATTTTACAGATGAGAAAGTTGAGGCTTAGAGAGGTTAAGTGATTTGCTCAAAGTCACACAGCAAGCAAGGGATTGAACAAGAACTGAAATCCAGGCAGTTGACTCCACAGCCTTCAGGTTACACATATACTATATAGCCATCCCCTATATAGGGTTTGATTCCAGGATCCATCATGGACAACAAAATCCCCAGATGCTCAGTCCCATAACTGACCCTCCTAATGCACAGATTCCATACTGGCAGATTCAACAAACCATGGATCATGTACTAAGTTTGCCATCTGTGGTTGGTTGAATCCGGAAATGCTGAAACCCAACATTAAGGGGGCTGAATTTATTGAAACAAATCCAGGTATAAGTGAACCTGCACAGTTCAGACTGGTGTTGTTCAGCTCCACAACCACCTGTGAAAATTTGGAATAATTATGACAGTCACACATATTGATCATTTACTATGAGTAAGACATTGTTTTCATGCTTAAGTCATTAATCCTCAAAACACACTTATAAAATGGATGTTATCATCATCCCCCACTTTACAGATCCAGAGAGTTAAAGTAACTAAGACAAAGATTGCAGAAGTGGTTACGTAGTGTAGACTAGTTTTGAAACAAGCCTTTCTAATCTCAGAGTTTACTTTCTTAGGCTCCATGCACCATTGCCTTTAGAAAAAACGATGGAAAGCTTCATTAATCTAAAAATGTCCACACACATTCTACATTCTACAGCCCAACTATACTTCCTACAGGCTATCCAATATTTTAAACCTATCTCAGGGGCAAACATTTTAGAGACGAGTTCCTGGCTAAATTATTTTCTTTCTTTGCGTCCCAATTTATACCCGCTTCCTGTCACCATAACAACCCACAACCTGCAGTATACAGTTGGAATCGTTATTGAGAGAGGCAGAAGGGAGAAGCTTTTGATGTATTTCTTCAAGGGTCCTCTCTGACATCTTCATCTCCTCTTGGTGAACTTTGGGCATCCTGTGATCTATGACACTGCCAAGTAGGTTGTAAATGGTCCATCTGTCTCTGTGCACCCCTGGCTTGTGGGAGCCCAGTAAGACATCTCACATCCATATGTGTGCTCTCCCTCACCCAGAATCCCAAAATCAGAACAGGAGGAGCATCAAAGTTACCTAAAATATTATACAGAGTAAGTAAGGAAAAAACAAAGATGGCATCTGCCTATCTCTCCTTTATCACAAAGGCACCACAAACTACCATAGCAAATGGGAGAAATGACCCTTCTCCTTACTTAAGAAAATGAAGAAACCAGAAATCAGTGCGCTGCCCAGAGTGAAAAACAAGGAAGAGAATAATAACACTTAACAAAGGCGATCTGGCCCTAGGAAGTGTTGCCCCTTAATCAGAGGACCAAAAGTAGCTTTTCCCCCATTTGTATTGAGCACCTTCTTTCATGGTAATTTATGAATTTTCTCCATGACAAAGGGATATGCGTTAACCACTTTTTTTCCTGTGAATAGCTCTGTTTATCAAAAAAGCACATCATAGGCACCAGGTGGAAACACACCAACATCATTTCCTGAGATGTCACCCATTTATATATCAGATGTTAGGTCTAACCTGTGGCCTCAATGCTCACTATGGGATGGATAGGCAGCCACTTCACTTCTCTGGGTCTCCCTTGATTCATCTGGAATCAGGATTGATCATGAATCTGGTTTGCATTACAGTATCGTGTGAGGAGATCAAATCGAATAAGGAAAGCCTGTATTAAATCATGAGCCTTGCACTCTGGGAGGGGATTATTGCCTTTCAATATATGGGATATATTAATCTACAGGTTACATTGCTTGTCCCATTCTTTAGATGTAGCTGTTTAAGACACATTCCATATTTGTTTAATGCCACACACCCTTGTTTATCTCAATGTCCATCGTACTTAGCTCTACTGGATTCAGAAGTTTAATTTTGTATATTGATACAAAAAATATGTATGAAACCGGGTTCTTCAACAAAACACACAAGTGTATTGTCACTGTCCATCATAATAACTGGATTTTCTCAGAGATTCTGAACCTCCATAGTCTCTGATGCTCCTCAGCTAAGGGTCCCCACTTATTTAGGCAGTAATTTAACTTACATTCTAACGGTAGAAAGATAAGACTGAACCAACACATTGTTTGGATAAAGTGCAAAGTGCCCTCTTATGGCAAGAATTAATTTTGGGGGTCTGTACTTCAAACTGTTTATTAGCACCACAATCCAAATCATTCTTAGGTTAATACTCGTCATTCTTCAAGTATGTGGTATCAGCAATTCCACGATGCTTACTGTCACCAAAGCTTGGCAACACATCATTCAATAATGCTAGGTTTTACATGGATGTGACAACATGTAAGAAGAGAAATTACTCTCCTATGCTTCTGAAAGAGCTGACTAGAGAAACTGCAGACCAGGCGGTCACAGATGATCAGAACACTGTATTAACTTTACTGACACAAAGGCACAGAAAAGACTAGGCTACCTCCTCCACCCAGAATACCTTCCTTTCCTAGGTATAATTTTTTTCTCTGAGAATTTAAAAACCCTTTCCGTTATGTCCATGTACTTAGTCACTAAGAATGAAATGCTTAAAGGAGATGTCAAATGCATCAACCAAACATACTGCTAATTTCTTGCCTTTGGAAATGTTAGCACACTGATCTGGGCAGAACCTTCAATGAGACACGAGGGAACAGACTGACAGCATCCCTTCCACGCTGACTTAGCCTGGCCAAGCATATTTCAAAATTAGCATATTCACTCATCTGTGTGCTTCCTAGTGGCTTCACAAATGAGCTGGTGGCGGATGCTAGATGTTGACTATTTTATTTGTGAGAATCCAAAGGTAAAGTGTTCACAGAGGAAGAGAATACAAATTTGTCACTCTGATCTAGTTGCAATTGTATTCATACCATGGGGCTCTTAAGACAGATGTTAGAACATGCTGTTATCACTATTAAAAGAAAATCATTACCAGTAAAACTTAAAAAATAAAGTTTGAAATCAAGGTTGTCTTTAAAAAATTGCAGAGGGTTAAAGGATATTCTTCTATTGCTGTCACTTTAATTCGCTTATGTTCTGCTTTGCTTTCTTGAGTGAAAGGATAAAAGACAGAGTTAGAGTTATTTGGTTGGGAATTTGATAAGCACCACTTTAAATTTCCAGCTGCTGTACCATGCCTCTCTTTCCCTTATCCATTCCTTGAGATGCTGAATAAATGAAGAACCCTACTATGCGTCAGGTGCTATTCCAGAAGCTGGGGTTGTAGCAGTTAATAAAACAGACAACATCTCATAGAACTCATCTTTTGTTGGGAGAAGTAGAAAATTAAAAAGTAATTAAATATTGGGATGCATGTATCTTTTCAAGTCCGTTTTTGTCTTTTCCGGATATATGCCCAAGAGTTGGATTGCTGGATCATATGGTAACTCTATTTCTAGTTTGTTTTTTTTTTCTCTGTTTCCTCATCTGTAAAATGATGTAAATAAAAAGTAGCTACTTCATTAAGATGTAAAGGTTAAATGAGTTCATTGTTGTTAAGCACGTAGAATACCACCTGGCATCTAGTAAGTGCTTGGTAGCTGTTAGTTCCTACCATCTTCATCATCTTCATTTTAAAGATGAAAACAACAATGTCCAGGGAGGGAAAGTGATGTTTCCAAATCATACAACTAATATTAAGCACACAGAAGAACCTGAGTCTCTTGGCAAGTAGCCTGTGTTCTCACCACCCTGCCGTGCTGTCTGTGCTGCTCTACGCTCCACCATTCTATGCTATACTTTCTTCTTCATGAAGTCCTTATCATGAACATACCAAGAAGAAAAGAAGGAGGAAGAGAGGAGGAAGCCCAGAGGTGCCAGTTCTAGAGGCCTCGAGGCAAAACCACAGAGGCCAACGTAGCTGCTGAAACCAGTCAGGTCAGGGTCATTGTTAAAGGTCCCTTCACCCAGGTATCTATCTACCTGCTGCTATCCCTGAAATTCCTTTTTATTTTATCTTATTTATTTATTTATTTATTTTGCACATACATACATATTCTTTATTTATTTTTTAAGCTGAAGTATAGTGTTTTTTTAACATGATTATTGGAATATAATTGCTTTACAATGGTGGGTTAGTTTCTGCTTTATAACAAAGTGAATCAGCTATACATATACGTATATCCCCATATCTCCTCCCTCTTGTGTCTCCCTCCAACCCTCCCTATCCCACCCATCTAGGTAGTCACAAAGCACCGAGCTGATCTCCCTGTGCTATGTGGCTCCTTCCCACTAGCTATGTATTTTACATTTGGTAGTGTATATATGTCCATGCCACTCTCTCACTTTGTCCCAGCTTACTCTTCCCTCTCCCCATGTTCTCAAGTCCGTTCTCTACGTCTGCATCTTTATTCCCGCCTTGCCTCTAGGTTCTTCGTGACTTTTTTTTTTTTTCTTAGATTCCATATCTATGTGTTAGCATACGGTATTTGTTTTTCTTTTTCTGACTTACTTGACTCTGTATGACAGGCTCTAGGTCCATCCACCTCACTACAAATAATTCAATTTCATTTCTTTTTATGGTTGAGTAATATTCCATTGTATATTTTTAGTTTTTTGAGGAACCTCCATCATGTTCTCCATAGTGGCTCCACTAGTTTACATTCCCACCAACAGTGTAGGAGGATTCCCTTTTCTCCACACTCTCTTTAGCATTTATTATTTGTAGACATTTTTTTTATTTTGGATCTTTTTTTTTATTTTGGATCTTTTTTTATATATATACAGCAGGTTCTTATTAGTCATTCATTTTATACACATCAGTGTATGCATGTCAATCCCATTCTCCCAATTCATCACCACCACCACCACCCCCTGCTGCTTTCCAGGTTGTCCATTTTATTGGCATATAGCTGTTTGTAGTAATCTCTTATAATCCTTTGTATTTCTGCAGTGTCAGTTGTGATTTCTCCTTTTTCGTTTCTAACTTTATTGATTTGAGTCCTCTCCCTCTTTTTTGTGATGAGTCTGGCTAATGGGTTATCAATTTTGTTTAACTTCTCAAAGAACCAGCTTTTAGTTTTATTGATTTTTGCTATTGTTTTCTTTGTTTCTATTTCATTTATTTCTGCCCTGATCTTTATGATTTCTTTCCTTTTTCTGACTTTGGGTTTTGTTTGTTCTTCTTTCTCTAGTTCCTTTAGGTGTAACGTTAGATTGTTTATTTGAGATTTTTCTTGTTTCTTGAGGTAGGCTTGTATAGCTATAAACTTCCCTCTTAGAACTGCTTTTGCTTAAGCCCACAGGTTTTGGATCATCGTGTTTTCATTGTCATTTGTCTCTAGGTATTTTTTTACTTCCTCTTTGATTTCTTCAGTGACCTCTTGGTTATTCAGTAACGCATTGTTTAGTCTCCATGTGTTTGTACTTTTTACATTTTTTTCCCTGTAATTGAGTTCTAATGTCATAGTGTTGTGTTCAGAAAAGATGCTTGATATGATTTCAATTTTCTTAAATTTACTGAGGCTTGATTTGTGACCCAAGATGTGATCTATCCTGGAGAGTGTTCCATGCACACTTGAGAAGAAAGTGTGATCTGTGGTTTTTGGATGGAATGTCCTATAAATATCAATTGAATCTATCTGTTCTATTGTGTCACTTAAAGCTTGTGTTTCCTTATTAATTTTCTGTTTGGATGATCTGACCATTGGTGTAAGTGAGGTGTTAAAGTCCGCCACTATTATTGTGTTACTGTCGATTTCCTCTTTTAGAGCTGTTAGCAGTTGCCTTATGTATTGAGGTGCTCCTATGTTGGGTGCATATATATTTATAATTGTTATATCTTCTTCTTGGATTATTCCTTGATCATTATGTAGTTTCCTTCTTTGTCTCTTGTAACATCTTTATTTTAAAGTCTATTTTATCTGATATGAGTATTGCTACTCCAGCTTTCTTTTGATTTCCATTTTTATGGTATATCTTTTTCCATCCCCTCACTTTCAGTCTGAATGTGTCCCTAGGTCTGAAGTGGGTCTCTTGTAGACAGCATATATATGGATCTTGTTTTTATATCCATTCAGCAAGCCTGTATCTTTTGGTTGGAGCATTTAATCCATTCACGTTTAAGTTAATTATCGATATGTATGTTCCTATGACCATTTTCTTAATTATTTTGGGTTTGTTTTTGTAGGTCCTCTTCTTCTCTTGTGTTTCCCACTTAGAGAGGTTCCTTTAGCATTTGTTGTAGAGCTGGTTTGGTGGTGCTGAATTCTCTTAGCTTTTGCTTGTCTGTAAAGCTTTTGATTTCTCCATTGAATCTGAATGAGATCCTTGCCAGATAGAGTAATCTTGGTTGTACGTTCTTCCCTTTCATCACTTTAAGTATATCATGTCACTCCCTTCTGGCTTGTAGAGTTTCTGCTGAGAAATGAGCTTTTAATCTTATGGGAGTTCCATTGTGTGTTATTCATCATTTTTCCCTTGCTGCTTTCAATATTTTTTCTTTGTCTTTAATTTTTGCCAGTTTGATTACCATGTGTCTCGGCGTGTTTCTCTTTGGGTTTATCCTGTATGGGACTCTCTGCACTTTCTGAAACTTGGTTGGTATTTCCTTTCCCATGTTAAGGAAGTTTTTGACTATAATCTCTAAAATATTTTCTTGGGTTCTTTCTCTCTCTCTTCTCCTTCTGGGACCCCTCTAATGCAAATATTGTTGCATTTAATGTTGTCCCAGAGGTCTCTTAGGCTGTCTTCATTACTTTTCATTCTTTTTTCTTTAATCTGTTCTGCAGCAGTGAATTCCACCATTCTGTCTTTCAGGTCACTTATCCATTCTTCTGCTTCAGTTATTCTGCTATTGATTCCTTCTAGTGTATTTTTCATTTCAGTTATTGTGTTGTTCATCTCTGTTGTTTGTTCTTTAATTCTTCTAGATCTTTGTTAAACATTTCTTGCATCTTCTTTGTCTTTGCCTCCATTCTTTTTCTGAGCTCCTGGGTCATCTTCACTATCATTATTCTGAATTCTTTTTCTGGAAGGTTGCCTATCTCCATTTCATTTAGTTGTTTTTCTGGGGTTTTGTCTTGCTCCTTCATCTGACACGTACCCCGCTGCTTTTTCATCTTGTCTATCTTTCTGTGAATGTGGTTTTTGTTCCACAGGCTGCAGGATTGTAGTTCTTCTTGCTTCTGCTGTCTGCCCTCTGGTGGATGAGGCTATCTAAGAGGCTTGTGCAAGTTTCCTGATGGGAGGGACTGTTATTTGTAGACTTTTTGATGATGGTCATTCTGACTGGTGAGAGGTGGTACCTCACTGTAGTTTTGATTTGTATTTATCTAATAGTTAGCAATGTTGAACATCTTTTCATGTGCCTATTGGCCATCTGTATGTCTTCTTTGGAGAAACGTGTATTTAGGTCTTCCACTCATTTTTTGCTTGGTTTGTTTGTTTGTTTTAAATGTTGAGCTGTATAAACTGTTTGCATATTTTGGAATAGCCATGATGTGGAAGCAACCTAAATGTCCATCAACAGAAGAATGGATAAAGAAGAAAGATGTGGCAACAGGAATGGGCCTAGAGATTATCATACTAAGTGAAGTAAGTCAGACAGAGAAAGACAAATATCATATGATATCGCTTATATGTGGAATCTAAGAAAATGATACAATTGAACTTATTTACAAAACAGAAATAGACTCACAGACATAGAAGACAAACATGGTTACCAAAGGGGAAGGAGAGGAGGGATAAACTGGGAATTTGGGATTAACAGATACACACTATTGTATATAAAAGAGATAAACAACAAGGACCTATTATATAGTACAGGGAACTATATTCAATGTCTTGTAATAACCTATAATGGAAAAGAATCTGGAAAAGAATAGATAGATAGATAGACAGATAAATAGATAGCTAGATAAATAGATAGATATGTGTATAACTGAATCATTTTTCTGCACTCCTGAAACACTGTAAATCAACTATACTTCAAAATAAAAAAGTAATTGAAATTAAATATATTGTTGTTTCACAAGGAAATAACTGACACATATAAAATGAATTAGGTGAGCATAAAAAATGACTTGAGTCTGATGAACCATTTTAAATGGGACAGTTTGGGAAGGCATTTCTGCTGAGGTAACATTTCAACTGAGACCTAGTATATAAGAAAACAAGCCATCTAGGCTATGGGAAAAGAGTTTTCCTGGTAGGAGGGATGCAAATAGAAAAGGTTATGAAACCTCAATAAAAATAATCAAAAAAGAGAGGAGAATCTGGTAAATAGAAAGCAATGTTTTCTTTGGCTCCAGTTAGTATTTGCTAGGCAATATGCTCATATTAATTGGTACAGTCACTAAGAAGAACAGTATAGAGTTTCCTTAAGAAACTAAAAATAGAGCTACCATATGATCCAGCAATCCCACTCCTGGGCATATATCTAGAGAAAACCATAATTTGAAAAGATACATGTACCCCAATGTTCATTGCAGCACTATTTACAATAGCTAGGACATTCAAGCAACCTAAATGTCCATAAGCAGAGGAATGGATACAAGATGTGGTTCATCAACAGAGGAATGGATAAAGAAGATGTATATTCCAATATACAATGGAATATTACTCAGCTGTAAAAAAGAACATAATAATGCCATTTGCAGCAACGTGGATAGAACTAGGGATTGTCATACTGAGTGAAGTAAGTCAGACAGAGAAAGACGAATATATGATATCACTTATATGTGGAATATAAAAAAGGATTACAAATGAACTTATCTACAAAATAGAAATAGAGTTACAGATGTAGAAAACAAACTTATGGTTACCAGGGGTTAAGGGGGGCAGGGACAAATTGGGAGATTGGAATTGACATAGACACATTACTATATATGAAATAGATACCTAATAAGGACATACTGTATAGCACAGGGAACTCTACCAATACTCTGCAATGGCCTATATGGGAAAATTATCTAAAAAAGAGTGGATATTTGTATATGTATAGCTGATTCACTTTGTTGTACACCTGAAACAAACACAACATTGTAAGTCAACTGTACTCCAATAGAAATTTTAAAAATAAAATAAAATAAAATCTACTTATAGTTCAAGTAAAGAGAATAAAGCAATTCATCAACTAGCACTATATTTGTGTACCCACAATTGCACAATTTAATGAAAATGTGCTTTCTAGAAGTAAACAGACATGGTGTAAGTATCAATATACTCATTAACTAGTTATTATGGACAGAGTGCACACATGAGTGAAAATAGAATGTAAACTTTGGTTTTCTGACCTTGTCTAATGCCTTGAAATCTAAGGATAATTCAGCCAATTTCACATTACTCTCCTCTTGTCCAGCTTCCCCTCCTTGAAACTAAGGCTTGATTTAGTTTCCAAAGAATCTAATTTCACCAAGATTGCTCTGGAATGTCTCTAATGACGCCCTTCACTTACACTTACACTCGGTGCCAGCAAGCAGCATGCACCACCAAATCATTGTGAAACTGAATGAAATAGAGTCATTCATCGGAGCTAAGTAAAAATAAACAGTCGAAATTGCCTGTCAGTCTCAGGGGGGAAATGAAGGGTCAGTTAAAGATATCTTCCCTTTTAATAAGAAATGTTATTACTTTGGGAGCATGTTGTGTTCCCGTTCCCAGAATAAGGCAGCTGCCATATCACCTTTGCTATTGTCAAAGCCTGTAACTCTGGCAATGGGGGTGTCCTCATGTGCAGGAATGATAATGGATGCTTAACGAAGACTTCAGGCTGGTGGGGCTGAAACCAAGCATCACAGCAGAATTTTGACTCAGCTGTTGCCACTTCTCTACCTTTTTTCACTCGCTCTCTAAGCTTTCCTGCTATGACACTGATACTGTGTTAAATTCCTGAGATTTCTAACTTCATGCGTTTCTCTCTCTTGGATTCAATAAATGGAAGAAGAAAGCATGAATTAAGAAGGAATAGGGTGCTTGTGTTCCCAAAGACTGACATGACTAGCAAAACAAGATCAACTGAATTTAAGAAGGAAAATGGGAACTATATTATCTAATTATGTCTGATTACATTGTCTTATCTATAACAAAATTGTAGCTTTCAAATATTAGATAAAATTACAACGCTTTTCATAGTGTTTCTTTCCACTTTCCATTATGTTGCTGTAAAGTGCATTGAAAGGGAAGTACTTAAGAAAAAAGTACATTTGATAAATTAGGATAACTAAGAAAAATTGGGGCTGAGGAAAATGATGGTCTAAGAGAGAGGGAAAAAATGGGAACACAATGGAGAGAGCAATCTTTAGCCAATCCTGTGAGATCCAAAGGGTGTATTAGGCTCATTGAACTGGAAGGAGCCTTGACTTTCTCTGTGTGTTTCAAGTATGTACATTGCTTTCCCACATTTTTGTACTAACTCATACAGCACATTGCAGAGGAAGGAGAATGGAGGGTTGAGGAAAATTATGAACTGCACCTTGAACGGCAGAGACCGTTGGAGGTGCTGGCTAACTCTGAAAGCTGAAAATCAGAAAGACACATATTCAAAAGAAACTATGGATAAACACCATGCATTTCAAGCATATAATTCCCTTTAGTGCTTCTGGAAGGAGCCAAAGCATGAATGAGGAACTCTGGCATTGAATGTTACTAGAACTTCATAAAGAAATTGGCCTTGCTTATGTGACTCCTATTCATCCGCTGCTACAAAAACAACACACCTTCTGTTAACAGGTCCTTTCTTTACATGTCCTGGTAATTGCTCTTATATATATATATATATATATATATATATATATATATATATATATA
>NW_021703767.1:14984787-15042456 GCF_005190385.1 Monodon monoceros
ATATATATATATATATATATATATATATATATATATATAATATATAGCGTATCAGATTGGTGAGAGAATAATCTCCCTCAAAGGCTGGCCCACAGTGACAAGTTCCACTCTCAAGGCTGCCAATCTGTATGTATTCAGAAACTGTATATTATGCACGTGAGCCAGAGGCATGCCCACTCACTTTACAGCTCTTGCCAGCTTTTGATTCATTTCCAGCCATTCAGTGTGGGAGGAGATCATTGGAACTCACCAATAGGCTCTGCTCTCACGTCTGAGAGCCAAAACCACAAGGGTTGAGGAGTGGAATCAATCCATCTCTGGCTTCCTCCAGGGCATCACGAATTCCTGTCAGTCACTTCAGCTCTGACTTGAAAACAAAAATTCCCTCCTTTATTCTGGAAATTTCTGTGACAGTGGGAATCCATGCTCTACTTCTTTCCTTTTTTTTTGAAATCTGTCACTCCCAGTAGGGCAGCATCAAATCCAGTGGGGAAAAGGCCAATTCTGAGTGCCCAGTGACCCTTTCTTCCCCTCATCCTAGGACTTTAATATATTCCCTTTGTAAGGTCACCCTGCCCCTTACCAAGCTCCCAGATGAAGAGACCTCAGGTGTACCCAGTGCTTATCACCATGGAAACTGGCTAAGCCTTCTGATGAGGAAACCCACAGCCAAAGACAAAGCCATCAGGAATCCATAACGCAACCTAGACACTCACTGCTGTGCCAATGCTCCAGCCCTGGCTTGAGAAAGTAATAAAAATGACTGTTAGTGCTCTCACCAATTCTAAATGATGAGAGAAAAACAGTGGATGGATCTGGTCCTAGGAAGGATCTGAAGATCTTATGTAATAACAAACTACTTGTTTTGTTGTATATAAATATGTAATGACACATTGGTTCTGGAATTCTCTGCATCATTGCTATGTTTTGTTGTCATTATAGATTTTTTAAACCTATTTTAAAAAGATAATTTAAAAAGTAAACATCTCCACTTGAAAGTCAATCTATTGCTTCTACTTTTAATCTTTAGATTTTGATCATAATTATAGGTACTAACTCTATTGGTTAAGATTACACTAGCTGTTGTAACAAACAAATTCCAAAATATTTAGAGACCAGATACAGTCTTTTCTTTCCCAGCTCCCAGAGGTTCAAAGCAGGTGATACTAACTGACATCTACCTCTCCTTCAAATGTGATTTCCAAATCCTGGTCCCTTCTACTGTGTGTCTCCCACCATTGCCATGCTTCATTAAGCTGGTGGATCATGAGTGGAAAGACTTTAATAAGCCAAGGATGGAAGTCGTGTACATCACTTCTGAACACACTACATTTTTCCAGAACTCAACCAAATGGTCACACCTAACTAGAAAGGAAACAGGGAAAGTAAGCATTTAGCCTAAATGCCCTGAGATTGTTGACATGAGAAAAGAAATGAGATTGGTGAACAGCTAGCCAGAGTCTGACACAAACTATTAATAATAATTCCACTTTTACATATATTATGCATTTTTCTCAATTCCTTAAACAAAAGTACAATCTCTATCAACCGTTTGAGTACAATAAAGGTCTGTATGAATCTAAATGTCATGGGCAGAAAGGTGAGAATAGCTAATTCATGAATTCAGTTGGAGGGAGGGGGGGAGAGAGAGAGAGAGAAAGAGAGAGAACAAAGGGAAGTAAGGAGGAATTAATTAATTAATTATTGGATACTTTCCTCATAGAATACTCAAAGTTTGAGCTCAATTTATTCAATAAAAAAAAAAAAACCTGAGGTTAAGAAAATGTCACCATAGAATAGGTCCTCTACCTTAGAATAAGAACATCACCAGGATCAACTATGCAGGTCACTTGTCTAGCCAAGTGAAGGAACTATTACTATGCGAGCAAGAGAGAGGTACTAGCAGCTTGACTCAACAGAAACATCTGCAAGGAGAAGAACGTAGCCTCAGACGTCAGGGCTCCTTCTGGGATAACTTCCTCTCTTGCCTCCACAGTTCCATCACAACCAAAGATACCGCTGCTTAGAAGGATCTGAGAATCAGCTCATAGTTGTGCCGCCATTGGAAAATTGTACACACAGTTACAAATCTTTCTCCCACCCCACGGCTGCCACTGGGAAGTGACACTCTGCTGGCAGTCTATCAGATTACTTCATACATCACTGGATCTCCATAAATACAGTTAATTGCCAGGTCATGAGCAAGAGCTTTTAAAAGAAGCTTGAATTCATCTCTTAAAGAACTGTTGAGACTGTGGACATGTGTTACTCTGCTGTGTTAAAACCCTGCTGAAATGTCCTCCAGAGCAGGAAGGCTGTGAGGACTGGGCTGTGTATCTTAATCTAATGACATGGAAAAGGAGATGAGGAAGCTGCTCAATGAGAAAAGGCGAGAGCTGCTTACACTATGGTTTGGGAGAGTAAAATACATCTCAGTATATCCTTGGTCATGTCCAACAGTAACAGCAAATATTTTTTTCTGAAATCTTCAGAAACTCCAAATGGAGTATGGATAGACATTAGTTATGAAGCTTTGTTGTTAACTTTTGTTCCATTGAACAAATATTAGGATAACTCCCATACTGGAAGGGAGTATGTGTACTTTGTTTATTGTTACATGTCCCCAGTGCCTAAAATAGCACCCAGCCCAAGGTAGGTATGCACATATGAATTAATGCTGGACTGCTATACTGACTTAATGAAGGACTATGGTGTGCTTCCCCAGAAAAATTGTTTAAAAGACCTTTAAACAGTGATTTGTCAACATATATGATACTCCTTAGGATTGGTATTTGAATTATGTGGAATAGCTACTTCTATAGTTGATGAGACGAGAGGGTCAAAAGAAATTATGTTTCAAAATTATTTTCAATGGAAAATATGTCATGACCATTAGCATAAACCTACTAATCTAAGTATTGCTGGGAATGATTCTGGATTTGTTTACCTTCTATGGGGTCTTTTTATTGAAAGCTCTGAAATTTAATTGGATAATTAGCTTGTTATGGGCTGATTAGTTAGTTGTTGAATGGCCACCCAATCAAACCAAAAAGCCCTATCTAAATGAAAATATCAATGTCAATTAAAAATTCAATTAATGTTTATATCATCTTACAGATTCATTTTGTGTAAAACTTACGATGCAACAGAATTATAATTTTATAATCTGAAAGTATTATTCATAGTATATTGAGATGCCTCATAAAATAAATGTATACAGTAAATGTAGGCCCTTTTTAAAGGCTTCAGAACACAATTTTATTATTTATTTTAAATTATTATAAAGGTTTATAGTTGAGTTGCGTTTTCATGTCACATTTCCCATTATTCTGATTTATAACATGTTTGCTTCCCTAGATGACTATGCAACTCCCAATTATAGTAGTGTTCTTATGGAGTAACGCTGATTTACAGTGAAGTGTTTTCACAAAATTGCCAAGTTTATGTTGTAGTAAAAAATCAGTGATTATCTAGATCAGTGACCACGAGTTTCCTTTACAAACTCTGATCTCCTGATTGTGGTTACCTGAAGCACAATGCTGAGAGGAATTCTGGCTCAGTAGAAGCACTGTGGTGGCTGGTCAGCAATGACTGCTATGGGTGTCAGGAGGGGAAGGGCTGGCACCCTATGCATTTGCCATCTCAAACCTACATTAACAAACATTTAAAAAGCAAAAATGTATGTTACTGACCATGCTACTGACCTGAATTAACGTGGCTTTATAAAGTATCTAATTCTTACTCCACTCACTTCAGTGAAGTTGTTTATCATCTAGAAGAACACTACTAATTTCTTCTTAATAATCACAAGGAAAAAATCTAATTCACCTGAATTAGACTACATTTGTTCTGCTCAGACTAGCTTTAACTCTTCAAGGTGATTTAATTCCTCACACAAAACTAGAAGCTCTTGGGAGGTCAGACTTCACTGTCAGTTTGATCAGTGGCTCAATGATATCATGAAGGACATGGTGACTTCTGTCGCTTTTCTCTGTCTTCCACACCATCAGCTTCATGCTCGACCAGTTTCCTCATGATGGCAAAGTCGCTGCAGCAGTGCCAGGCTTCATAGACATATACCACACCACGGCTTTTGACTGGGAGAGTGAGGGTCTGCTCCAGCATTCTGACAACAAGGCTGGGATTTGCCCCTTTGTCTCTTTTAGGTCTCAAGACCACTCCAGAACTAATGGCTGTGGCTGGGAGGATGGTGTGTGCTAACTGGATTTCACCACCCAGTTTTCACTCCTGTAGCATGAAGTAAGCTGAGCTTCCCATAAAGTTCGTGTACTGCATACCCTCAGAAAATCTAGGAACTTGTGAGAAAAACAAAGGGTTTGGGGGGAAATGGAACTCTGGATAAGTAGCCAAAACTGTCTATTCCATGACCTAAGAGCTGCCTTTGAGAGGTAAAATCAGTTAGAAGCACAGGCTCTATAGACTCCCTGCATCTGAACATTGCCTCTTCCTCTGATTAGAAGCATACTCTTGGCCAACTTAAACTCCTTCTACCTCAGTTCCTTAGTTTTTTAATCTGTAAAATGGGGATAATAATAGTTTACAAGACAGTTATGAGAATAAAATGAAATTATAATGTGGAAAACTTAGAATACTACCTGGTATGTAGTAAATACTATAAAATTCTTGGCTATTATTATTTTTGATGGCCTCAATGTATAATTAACTTCCCTCAGATGCCTTTATTTTTACACATACAAAATGGAATTTGCATGCTAGGATGATAACATGGGGAAGTTCCCAAACTAGTAGCGATTCATATTCTTAGAACTTATTAGTAGGAATCAGTAATGTAGAATGTGTCATTTCTTTTGTAGAGAAAGACTAACAATTAAACTAAAAGTAACTTGCCTTACTATCATACAGTACTAAACACATTAACCCCATTATCCTGATATTATCATTTGGTGACTTTGTAATTAGATTCAGATTCTATATTCATTCCATTCAAATAATATTACACTTACTGAAGAAAGCTTTGTGTTCTGTTTTTATTATATTTTTTAATCAGAGTTGAAAGTGGGCCATACTCTCTTGTCTAATTAAAGCTGTCTCCTTGAAGCCCAAATTTTTTTCTCATGAAGCACTTTGGGGCAAGCATTTTTAAGGTAGGTATGGAAACTCAACATGCTGATGGAAAAAGATAAGTAGCAAATCTTTGGAATCTCCTTTTCTCAGGTGGAAATTTAGCTTAAAAAATTTCCCACTGGCTTTTGCTAATGTTTTAGACAATTTCTTTTTTTTATTATGAGTGAGATGTAACTAGGGGGAAACTGGATGTTTGAGGGAGTTATATTCAAGATAAAGGGGGTAGATCCCACATTCAAAAGAAGAGCTGAGTGGCCAGACTTTGGAAAGACTGAAAGTTTTGAGCATCAGGGGCTCTAATGCTACCATAACCTTCTGTGCATCTCCCAATCCTTTGCCTTCATGTATCAACTTTGTTCTCCCAGACAAGCTTTAGCCACATGATGCTGGACACATGATAGCAATCAGTTCTTTTCCCTCTCCTCACATTCCATGATGGAAGCAGAAAGTATATCTTTCTTGACAAGTCCAGATAGAAAAAATTCCATGAGAATTAGTCCCTAGGGCCAGCCTCAATCACGTGCACATCCTTGTGGCTGGGAGTGGGGCCTACTGCTTGGATAAAGGGGCGGGGAAGGATGCTGATTTTAGGAAAATTATAGCCATCGTAGATGGGAAGATAGAAGAGATTTTCCCTTAATTTACCAATTCTCTGAGACAGTGAGCCAATTGTGGATTTGGAAAGAGCTGAACAACATCTTCATAGAGGTAGGAAGGTAGCTAACACAACCCCCACAGCTCTGCAGAGTACTCATATAACCCAGTGCAGCCAGATATGTACTGCCCCAAGGCCTGTCCCAAAGAAGAGCCACCAAGATCCCTCTGGCCAACCTACAACCAGCACTACCTTCAGGGCTCACAGAACAGCCCAGTCTCAGAAATATCTCTCAACTCAACACAGAGCATTGCCCTGCAGTTTGTTGATACTTTCCTGAATTGTGCCCTGAGGACGGGAACCTGGAAATGGAAAGACTGTTGTTGTGAGATGATCATTTGCTTATGAGGTGCACATAATTGCTAATTAGTTTGGTACTTAGATGTACTCCTTAACATTTACCTTGTGAAAGATGAATACGTTAGCCTTTCAGGAACCATAACTATGGCATTTTCTGACTTGTGAAAATATCGTATATGCATTTCATAAAATCATTTTTTTAAATCAATCAATAAATAAAGGTGGAGTTGTGGACCAACCTCACCTAGAAGACCAGGGAACGGCTGGAGGATGGAGTTGTGGTTACTTTACAAGAGACCCTAGATTCCTGTGCTAGCCTTATCTTACATCTGACCGCAACACTGTCTATTAAGGGGTGGTTTCCATGCATCTATTGGCCTCTTTCCCAAACATCCACATCTCATCCAGTCTTAGGGTCTGAATAAAACTACAGCATTATGTAATAAAATTGTACTGTTTGCTTGAGGTCTTTGATAATCAATTAATAAGCAACCTTCTTATCTTTAAAACTATGCTAAACACTCTGAATGATTTAGTTCCCCCCTTAAGGAGCATACAACTTATTAGGAGTCACATAAAAATATTAAAGAAAGATAAGGGACTGAATTCTAAGTTGTAACTGAGAAAATAAGTCAGTATGTACTTTAGGTTGGCTAGATTGGTCAAGATCCATTTCTTGGAAGACCCAGAGCTTGAAATGGGTCTCAGATGATGGATAGGCGAACAGGGATGCTTTAGAGTCTCTATTTCCTTTGTTGGTATAGACATGGAGGGTTGAAATTGTATTTCAGACAGTGTGAATAGCTGGAACCAAACCACAAAGATGATCTTAGAAGCCTAGGTGGAGTACAGAGAGCATGATGCACAGTAACTCATGTTGGAAGGTGAGTGGAGGATGATGAAATCCTGAGAAAATGATTTTCACTTGATACAATAGTTTGCTGAGCAGGAAAGTAACGAGAGCAATATTATTTGAAGAATGTCATTCCACTGTGTGTGTGTGTGTGTGTGTGTGTGTGTGTGTGTGTGTGAGAGAGAGAGAGAGAGAGAAAGAGAGACATGGGGTAGGGGAATCAAGTCAATTGTCAAGAGACAAAAGGAACCAGCCTGGTGCTTATTGAAGGCATGTAATAATAAAGCCTTAAGTTAAAGTGATGACAGAGACATAGTCAGGAAGGAAGGTCATAAAAATATTTTCTAAAAAGACAATGGCAAGGCTTAATGGCACTGAGAAAAAGAGGGAGAGAGTTCTGACTCCACAGTTTTTGGATTGGGAGACAACTGAAAATTCAGATTTTGCTGTTCATGTTAGGGTACCTCTTGGTTCGTTCTAAGTGTCTAACAGTTGAAAGGAGCTGTTTCTGCTCATTATGAATGTGACTGGAAAAAAAAATCTCAGTTTCTGAAACGGCTCCATCCATTGTTCCATCAGAGAGAAACAAATGCCAAGATATATGTGAAGAATCCCTTGCACCTTTGAGTTGCCATGTCCGGTTTCTAACATGGTTTATATATCCTCACAAAAAATGATGATGTGGGACTTGAGGGAATGCTACTTCTAGGGAAGAAAAGGACAAATGAAAAATTTTTTGGTGAAAAATAATGTCTGATAGAATCCTATGTTGTAATTATTGCTGGGTTATAATTAGTGGAAAAACAACAATTGTTTTCTTTAAATAATAATTTCTGAGTTCAGATTTTTTTCTGAAAAACTAATGTGCCTCTGTCTATATATGAGTAGTTGTAAATATCTCTATGTATATAAGAAAATCAATTGAAAATAGATCCAAACATTTGAAGAACTTTATATCCCCATATCTTCATGCAGTCTTATAAAAAGTGGTTAATCTTAATTGTATTGAAAATACAGCCAATTAGTATACATCAGTAGTCAAGCAAAATGACAATCAGATCCAGGCACCACTAACCATGAGTTTGTTCCATTTCAGGCTTCAGCAAATTAGTGAAATCTGAACTCAATTTGGGTACTTGACCAAGCCCTTGATCAACAGACTAACTAAAAAGTATTGACTGTGACTTTTCCACTCTTTAGACTGGGTCAGCTAAGTTTATAAAAAGATAAGTATCAATTAGAAGAGAGTAAGTAAAAGAACAAGTGTTTGAATTGGGGTGCAGTGTGAAGGAAATGGTACACTTAAAAGCAAGAAAGAGTCACTCTGCATGGGTTTCTAAGTCCATTTCTGTCACTAATCAGCTGTGTGATCTTGAATGGGGCACTTCATGCCAGCCTGCTTCAGTTCCCTCACTTGTTAAAGTGGGAGAATTCAAAGTGATGACCGTCACAGTTAATTCCCCATAATATTCATTTTTATTGAGATCATGCGCCTCCTTTTGCAAACCAGCTGTTGGCCTGAGGGTTGTGGTGTGAGGAAACCAAAGCCATCACTGTCCTTTGCCCTGTCACATCAGTAGTTTGACTCTCCAGCATGCTTTCCGAGTAACCCATTGTTCCTCTCTCCCTCCTTCCTGCATGGAATCCACTTTTCCAGAAACTCCAGCCATTACTCAGAGCTCCTTCTCCAAACTCCACCAGCCTCTCTACCTTCCTTTGTCTGCATATGGCGTGTTATATATTTTTTGTTTACTACTTTTTTGATAGCCTTTTATCTCCCAATGTGTTATAAGATCTCCATGGTATAGACCTTGTCTTATATTTGCCATGTTCTCCACACTATCTGATGTAGTATTAGGCATACGGCAGGTGTTTAGTAAAAGCTGGGTGGGCAGATTTGTTTGTTTAATTAACAGATACTTTATTTTCACTCAAAGAACTTTTGGTCTGATGGGCTAACAGAAATTCCAACAAGAATCCATCAAATACAATATATAAGCCATTATTGACTGGGAACATGGTCCCTTTTTTAAGTTGCAACACCTGAGTACATAGTTTCAAGACAGCTCATTCTGTCATATGTATGAGAATACAATGGCACTGACTTGTAATGTTCACCTGATAAAGGTGACTTCTTTTAAGCTGGAGTGGGGAAATAGCTGGGTGGACAGGTCTGTATGCACACTCACATATTGGAGAGAGGTTGTCTTCCTTTCTATTTGTACAATCCCTCTCTGCTATTCTCAGAGATCAACTCTGACACATAGGAAAGGAAACAGCTGCTAGTATTGAATTATTGCTTGTCTAGAGGGAGCAGCAAAAGAGTCAGTGCCTTTGGCTATGTAGGCTTTAAGGAAGCCAGGTCATGTATTTCACTTTTGTGACCCAGATAACTTATAAGGGATTTGCTTTGACATATCCACATAAAAAGGAATTGTCTAAATTCTCATGCCATGATATTAAGAGAGTGATGCACTCTTTTAGCTGGTAGGGAGCTATGAGACTGTCTAGTACAACGACCTTATCTGCAGAAGAAGTTCTACAAGCGCTCTTGTGATTAAACTTATCATTTTCCACTTAACGAAACTGTTTCATGCTTCAATGTAGAGCAACCAATGGTTTAACCTTAAAATAACCAGCTTATTATTCCCATAACAGGGATTTCTATCCAAATATAAATATTCAGTATGTTTCCAATAAAAAAGGATCCCTAAATCTTGAGCTCTGTAATCACATACATCTGGGTTCAAATCCCAAGTCACCTAATGTCTTTAAACACTTGTTCACTTTATCCATTAAATAAAAGACACTCTAGTCTCTACCTTAAATGAAATACTGTACATACAGCATAAAATGTGCCTTACATGTGGTCAGTGCCCATTTCAGATTCAATATCTTAAGGCAGTTGCAGGGTTTATTTTTTTCCTTTTTTTTTACTGATAATAAAAACAAGACAGAATCTAAAATCTAGTAGTTTGATAGCACATCCCCCATCTAAGACAGGACAGGGAAAAAAATGTTACTATTTCTGTGTAATATAACTGATGTGGGGAAAAGGTTGATAACTTTTATTGTAGATTATGGGGTATACCCTATTGATGGTGTTCTTGGAATACAGCAATGTCTGGAAATGTTCATAACACTCAAGAATTCTCTGAGTCAGTATTTTCTAGAGATTACCTCCATTTGCTGATTGTCAGAAAGGGACAAATGACATTGACTGATCTTTCTCAACTTCTCTCCAACTCTCATCTCATCTCATCTCCACCAAACACAGGATTGAACTAAACCAGTCAAATAAAGCAAACCAGTCTTATGATGGCCTCAGAATGGATGATGACATTTTTAGCTAATGAATGCTTAAAACAAATGACTACATAGTCTCTAGAACTTGTGAGGAGATCAATATCATTCCAAACGCCAAAAAGACTTTGGAAATGCTGAGTTGTATTAGGGAATTGGAACTGAGAGGAACATGGACTTTAGAAATTGTTTCTGTGGATTGTTTCACTCTAAAATTCTTCCAGAGATTCAAGTAGTGAGTGAAGAATTTCTTTTAATTTATTATAGTTATTGTCCTGCTTTTCCTTCTTCAATTTAATATATACAACAGTAAGACTGGGTCTCTTGCAGTTTTCATATTTATCTAAATTACAGAACTTTAGGGAAGAAAAAATATCTAAATATCCAAATCATCTTATGGCGCTAATCTATAGAGTTGTAAGAAAAAAAAAAAACTAGCATAATTAAAATTACACTAAACTATTTAGGTATCACTTACACTGAAGGAATGAAAGATAATCTTGGTATTTTAATAGGGTTAAATATTATCAATGCTATTATTAGCTTTTTCTATGCAGTCATCAGGAAAACCTAAATTGAGAATCTAGTTAAGTCATTTCTTTCTGTTTTTCTAAAATCTTTTAGCAATAGTATCCTTGGATATTCTAAGGGGAAACCTAATAAAGCTTATTATGTGGTTGGATCAATACAAGACAACGAGCCAAGTATATTATAAAAGATAGTAGATAGAAAGGATATTCAGTAATTGTAGTCAATTTCTTACAGTCTGTGTTCAAGGCTCACCATGGTGTATAGATGCAATTTACCCTCTACAATTTGTTTTAAAAATTATTTGGAAACTCATGAGTACAGAAGCAAAAGAAAACAATGTTTTAGTCATTGGGACTAAAAAGCAACAAACTTAAAAACAGATTTTATTTGAATCACACTAAAGAAAGGCCTGGATTTCATGAAGATTACAGGAGACTATATCTTCTCAGAGGAGACAATATTTAAGGGATGGGTGAACATTGAAAGATGAAACTTCATCCAATGAGAGAAAACCTTGTACTGTTTTGCTAAAAGAGGTCTAGGCAAGACATTGTTAAAGAAAAAGAGAACAAGTTCAAGCAGAGTGTTGCCTTTCATTTAGCATTCCACAGCTTTTAAATGGAACTGTCCTTCCAAACTGATCAAAAAATCGGTGATTAATTTAGCCCCCTAGCCTTGAAAATTCAACCATCTACTTTATTAGAGTATTGACAAATGTAACTAATTGCACAGCTGTCATAGGTTAACTAAAAAGAGTTCTGAGACTACATGAAGGAATTACTTTGCCCATGCAGAAATTTATCAATGAGTGAAAAATGAGGGTGTGCATATATAATGCACAGCTTTTTCTGTATGGGGCTTCAATGTCACTCCACCTCTACACTCCAGAAATAGATTTATAATATAATCAATGGAAGGCAGAAGCCAAGTAACACTGCTGGTGGCAGACTGTCAAATCAGAAATTCATTTATAAGTGTGACAAGTCCTCCATCTCAGAACTCCTGGGGGGAAAGGCATGATTGGCAGCAATTCCTCTATGGCCATCAATGCCTTCTGTGTGGCTCCCTCAAGCCCTCCTCCCTTGGACAAAGACATAAAGTCTACTGGAAACATTTTTCACACAGACTTAAGAAAATGATTTCTGCTTTTTCCACACAACACAAAGGGTCAGTATATTCTGGGCTCTATTCCATATTCCTTCTTCATAGGTAACAACACTCACTGTCTTGCTGGCAGCTTGATGATAGGCTACCTGACTTCCTGATATTAGGAAAATTTCCTCTTCTACCCTGGCTGTTTGGCATGTTTACCTTTACACTAGTACATTAAGAACAAACTAAATTCTGTTTTAATACTAGTTCAGATGCAGTTTTGTTAACTATGTAATAAACAAAAATCAGATAAACTGAATTGATTACAATAGAAATCAGATCAATTGCTGAGTGACTAAAGTTATAAAATAACTTACAATATATGATATGTATTAGAACATATATCTATAGTATACAGTATTTAATTCTCTCAAGGATGAAAATTAGTGAGTTAAAGTATAAGAATAAAGCTGATCTGTACCCATTATCACCAAGTTGATTGGGGAGATTGAATCTTCCTCCAAATTTTACTTGGTTCTCCGTCAATAAAATAGACATTAATTGGGACCTGCAATCATCTAACCACACTAGATCTTGGAGGTATAGTGAAGAGTAGGAGGTGGTGATTACCTTCAAAGTTAAATTCTTCTAGAGTCTTAAGAATAAATCTGATATTTATTTCCAAATTTCTGAAATTTCTAGATGTGTGGGTATGTGCTTGCATAAAATTCCTTAATAACTAAGACCACAATTACAAAATGCACATATTTATATCCGAATTTATGTCTGTTGAGCACTTAAAAATGCTCTGGTTGGGATGATAAATTAACTATGTTGTCACCCTTCCAGGAAAGTGAATGCAGAGGAAGTCTTCTTTCAGTAGTTTTCTCTGAGTAGGATACTCGAATGGCATAATTAGCAGTAAACAAGTTAATTAGTTACATTAGACACAGATTTCTTTTTGTGCAACCTCTTTACTTTCCATGAAAAACATTAAAGAAGAGCCAAAAAGCCCAGTAAATCTACCATATTTCTATGTCTCTGGAAGAATCATGACATTAAAAAAGAAAATGAGTTCCTGATACATAATTATTTTATCCATCTTCCCAGTGGTTCCACTTTCTTTGTTTTTAACATCTTTATTGGAGTATAATTGCTTTACAACGGTGTGATAGTTTCTGCTTTATAACAAAGTGAATCAGCTATACATATACATATATCCCCATATCTCCTCCCTCTTGAGTCTCCCTCCCACCCTCCCTATCCCACCACTCTAGGTGGTCACAAAGCACCAGGCTGATCTCCCTGTGCTATGCGGCTGCTTCCCACTACCTATTTTACATTTGGTAGTGTATATATGTCCATGCTACTCTCTCACTTCATCCCAGCTTACCCTTCCTCCTCCCCATGTCCTCAAGTCCATTCTCTATGTCTGCATCTTTATCCTGTCCTGCCCCTAGACTTTTCAGAACCTCTCTTTTTTTTAGGTTCCATACATATGTGTTAGCATACGGTATTTGTTTTTCTCTTTCTGACTTACTTCACTCTGTATGGCAGACTCTAGGTACATCCACCTCACTACAAATAACTCAATTTCGTTCCTTTTTATGGCTGAGTAATATTCCATTGTATATATGTGCCACATCTTCTTTATCCATTCAGCTGTCAATGGACACTTAGGTTGCTTCCATGTCCTGACTATTGTAAATAGAGCTGCAGTGAACATTGTGGTACCTGACTCTTTTTGAATTATTATTTTCTCAGGGTATATGCCCAGTAGTGGGATTGCTGGCTCGTATGGTAGTTCTATTTTCAGTTTTTTAAGGAGCCTCCATACTTTTCTCCATAGTGGCTGTATCAATGTACATTCCCACCAACAGTGCAAGAGGGTTCCCTTTTCTCCTCACCCTCTCCAGCATTTATTGTTTGTAGATTTCTTGATGATGACCATTCTGACTGGTGTGAGGTGATACATCATTGGAGTTTTGATTTGGATTTCTCTAACGATTAGTGATGTTGAGAAGCCTTTCATGTGCTTCTTTGCCATCTGTATATCTTCTTTGAAGAAATGTCTATTTAGGTCTTCTGCCCATTTTTGGATTGGGTTGTTTGTTTTTTTGATATTGAGCTGCATGAGCTGCTTGTAAATTTTGGAGATTAATCCTTTGTCAGTTGATTCATTTGCAAATATTTTCTCCCATTCTCAGAGTTGTTGTTTCATCTTGTTTATGGTATCCTTTGCTGTGCAAAAGCTTTTAAGTTTCATTAGGTCCCATTTGTTTATGTTTGTTTTTATTGCCATTTCTCTAAGAGGTGGGTCAAAAAGGATCTTGCTATGATTTATGTGTTGCTATGGTAGAGTGTTCTGCCTATGTTTTCCTCTAAGAGTTTTATATTGTCTGGCCTTATGTTTAGGTCTTTAATCCATTTTGAGTTTATTTTTGTGTGTGGTGTTAGGGAGTGTTCTAATTTCATTCTTTTACATGTAGCTGTCCAGTTTTCCCAGCACCACTTATTGAAGAGGCTGTCTTTTCTCCATTGTATATGCTTGCCTCCTTTATCAAAAATAAAGTGACCATATGTGCATGTGTTTATCTCTGGGATTTCTATACTGTTCCATTGATCTATATTTCTGTTTTTGTGTCAGTACCATACTCTCTTCATTATTGTAGTTTGTAGTAAAGTCCAAAGTCCGGGAGCCTGATTCTTCCAGTTCCGTTTTTCTTTCTCAAGATTGCTTTGGCTCTTCAGGGTCTTTTGTGTTTCCATACGAATTGTGAATTTTTTTGTTCTAGTTCTGTAAAAAATGCCATGGGTAGTTTGATAAGGATTGCATTGAATCTGTAGATTGCTTTGGGTAGTAGAGTCATTTTCACAATGTTGATTCTTCCAATCCAAGAACACGGTATATCTCTCCATCTCTTTGTATAGTCTTTAATTTCTTTCATCAGTGTCTTATAGTTTTCTGCATAAAGGTCTTTTGTCTCCATAGGTAGATTTATTCCTAGGTATTTTATTCTTTTTGTTGCTCTGGTAAATGGGAGTGTTTCCTTAATTGCTCTTTCAGACTTTTCATCATTAGTGTATAGGAATGCAAGAGATTTCTGTGCATTAATTTTGTGTCCTGCTACTTTACCTAATTCATTGATTAGCTCTAGTAGTTTTCTGGTGACATCTTTAGGATTCTCTCTGTATAGTATCATGTCATCTGCAGACAGTGACAGCTTTACCTCTTCTTTTCCAATTTGGATTCCTTTTCTTTTTCACCTCTGATGCTGTGGCTAAACTTCCAAAACTATGTTGAATAATAGTGGTGAGAGTGGACAACCTTGTCTTGCTCCTGATCTTAGTGGGAATGGTTCATTTTTCACCATTGAGAATGATGTTGGCTGTGGATTTTTCCTCTATGGCCTTTATTATGTTGAGGTAAATTCCCTTTATGCCTACTTTCTGGAGGGTTTTTATCATAAATGACTGTTGAATTTTGTCGAAGGTGTTTCTGCATGTATTGAGAAGATCATATGGTTTTTCTCCTTCAGTTTGTTAATATGGTGTATCACATTGATTGATTTGCGTATGTTGAAGAATCCTTGCATTCCTGGAATAAACCCCACTTGATCATGGTGTATAATCCTTTTAATGTGCTGTTGGATTCTGTTTGCTAGTATTTTGTTGAGGATTTTTGCATCTATGATCACCAGTGATATTGACTTGTAGTTTTGTTTCTTTGTGACATCTTTGTCTGGTTTTGGTATCAGGGTGATGGTGGCCTTGTAGAATGAGTTTGGGAGTGTTCCTCCCTCTGCTATATTTTGGAAGAGTTTGAGAAGGATAGGTATTAGCTCTTCTCTAAATGTTTGATAGAATTCACCTGTGAAGCCATCTGGTCCTGGGCTTTTGTTTGTCTAAAGATTTTTAATCACAGTCTCAATTTCAGTGCTTGTGATTGGTCTGTTTATATTTTCTATTTCTTCCTGGTTCAGTCTCGGAAGGTTGTGCTTTTCTAAGAATTTGTCCATTTCTTCCAGGTTGTCCATTTGATTGGCATAGAGTTGCTTGTAGTAATCTGTCATGATCCTTTGTATTTCTGCAGTGCCAGTTGTTACTTCTCCTTTTAATTTTCTAGCTCTATTGATTTGAGCCTTCACCCTTTTTTTCTTCATGAGTCTGGGGAATGGTTTATCAATTTTGTTTATCTTCTCAAAGAACCAGCTTTTAGTTTTATTGATCTTTACTATTCTTTTCTTCATTTCTTTTTCATTTATTTCTGATCTGATCTTTATGACTTCTTTCCTTCTGGTAATTTTGGGTGTTTTTTGTTCTTCTTTCTTTAATTGCTTTAGGTGTAAGGTTAGGTTGTTTATTTGAGACTTTTCTTGTTTCTTGAAGTAGGATAGTATTGCTATAAACTTGCCTCTTAGAACTGCTTTTGCTGCATCCCATAGGTTTTGGGTCATCGTATTTTCACTGTCATTTGTTTCTAGGTATTTTTTGATTTCTTCAGTGATCTCTTGGTTATTAAGTAGTGTATTGTTTAGCCTCCATGTGTTTGTATTTTTTACAGAGTTTTTCCTGTAATTGATATCTAGTCTCATAGCATTGTAGTTGGAAAAGATACTTGATGCGATTTCAATTTTCTTGAATTTACCAAGGCTTGACTTGTGTCCCAAGATATGATCTATGCTTGAGAATGTTCCATGAGCACTTGACAAGAAAGTGTATTCTGTTGTAAAACTTATTTTTTAATTCAGCTAATTCACTGATGTTAGCTTAACCCTTTCTGGTTAACCTGAATTATTTATCTAACAACCAAGTGACTAAATTATTAGCATATCTCCCTTCCAATAGAAGGCTTCTTTCCCTTCTCAATTTGTTTTCCTCTACTACCTTCTGTGTCTAATACAGAGGGGAAATCAAACAAATAAGAAAAAGGAGGAGGAAGAGAACCCGGAGGAAACATTAGAAGAAATAGAAAGGAAAGAGAGAGAAGAGTCATCACCAGTGACAATATACTGTCACTGGTGCATTATCTATATCAGGGCTATCATATACAGCTCCAGGAGATGCACTGTAGAACTCCAGAGGTAACCATTCACATGGATTACACTTTGAGTGGTTGCCCCCTGCGGTTGTCCAAGGCTGTGGCCCTAAGAGTAGCATAATTGTAATTCACATTACACACATGCAAAGATGTGCCTCTCAAAGATATCCATAATCAATAGTCTTGTGCTCATGTCATCTGGCTCAATTTCCTTGATCCCTTATGTTGTATTACATGCTAGGTCCGAGTACAATGATGTGGTATGTATATATATTAAGGATAGCTGCCCTCTAACATGCTTCTGTGTGTTGCTTTTCTGGGCCATTTACATAGACCAGCTTTCATTTACAACCTGAGTATAAGGGGGAGAATTGGATGTGCTAATAAACAAAGGAGGTGCATTAATTGATGTAGAATAATAAGACATAGTGACATGAAATAGGTTTGATTACACTAAGTGCTACTGAGACAAAAGTAGAAATTATTCTACCCATATCCTAAAGAAACATTAAAAATTAAAAAGCACGTATTATTTTCTCCACAGTAAAACAATTACTCTTTATGCTATATATTTAAGTTTCGTAACTGCTGCTAATGCAGTTGTTTACACCTTTACTGTTGCTTTCATACCAAGACACACCATGAATAGGAATAGATTTGCTTTGCAATATGCACAACAACCTTAGCAGTGAGTCTGCACAATGCCTTGGAAGTCTGTGCCCCGTGTTGCATTGAGCCAAGTGAAGGGAACATTTCAGAGTAGGCATATTTAATTAACCATAATGGACATTTTGGTTACAGTTAAATCATAATCATCAGCACCAGCTGCTCAAATTGTAGCCATTCAGAATACATTTGTGGAGTTCCTACTGTGTACCTAGGACAAAACTTGCTTTTGGTGATGCTCTAGGATTTCACATGTTGAGAGGGCTGTGCCTTTTAGAAAATTACTTCATAATGTTGGGGAATGACAAACCAGTGCCCTTAAAGAGTAAATGCATCTTCAGAAAGTATTTCTCTCACCTTTCTCCATAAGAAATTTCAAATAATGGTGGTCATGAGCACTTACCTAACACTGACTTCATAATTCCACTATTTTTCATATAATCATTGCCACCACAAGGATCCTTTCATTCTCTTTCAGATGCAACAAAGGGAAAATGCATCTTATTCCAATAAACTCAAAAGTTGTAGCTACCCAAGCCTAAAACTTATACATGTATGTAGATATATGTTTTAGAATGTATAATAAATTTATATTATGTATATAACTTACATTAAGTTGGTTTCCAATTTACAAATTAATCAAATTCCAGAATGTATATTAAATTATTTTATTAAAACTTGAAACTTATTTTTCCCTATCAACAATGTTATAAATTAGCAGTTCTAATTTAGGAAGATTATGTTCTTAAATCTGAATATAAAGCAAAAATTGTATATAATCAGTTGAAAAAAAATCCCATGAATGACCCAAATATATGGTTTTGCAATATATAATCCAGTCCATTAACATGCGTAAATATTATATTTATAGTATTGTGAGTATGTAGTTCTATGGAGAGAGGTCATAATCAGAAATTAATTTATTTAAGAGTTTTCTGATTAAAACATTTCAACAACATGGGGAGGGGGAGGGGGAAGGGTAAGCTGGGACAAAGTGAGAGAGTGGCATGGACATATATACACTACCAAATGTAAAATAGATAGCTGCGGGAAGCAGCCACATAGCACAGGTAGATCAGCTCCCGTGCTTTGTGTCCACCTAGAGAGGTGGGATAGGGAGTGTGGGAGGGAGATGCAAGAGGGAGGAGATATGGGGATGTATGTATATGTAGCTGATTCACCTTGTTATACAGCAGAAGCTAACACAACATTGTAAAGCAATTATACTCCAATAAAGATGTTAAAAAATAATGTTAGAAGACAAACATGAAAGAAATCTGCTATAAAGTAGAAAAAAAAAACATTTCAACAAATATATCAAAATTTCAACTTGTCAGTTCTTCCTATTTATGGTTATTTTCATCCTCTCCTGTATAGTGTTTTATCAGGCCTCCAACTCTTCATTACTTAATCTTTCTCCAGGGCTTTCAACTGCTTTTACTAGACAAATACAAAACTATCACTAATCAGTTACCTACTCACCTGAAGAATGAATTTCCCTTCCTCACCAAGGCTGAAAATTCATTAAAATCCTTGATGCTTCCTTTTCAAAGGGTCGACATCATTCATTTATCCTTTCAACCTTATTGATTTACCTGAACCATGCTATTTAAATTGTTCCCTCTCCCTTCTCTAATTTTCTCTCCCCCAACCTTTCCCTTTCCTTCTCCATCTCCCACCCATATTTGTGTAGAACTGAATCTGATAGGCCTAGGCTGGAATTCAACAGGAGTATAGCACTCACTGAAGTAACTATTCCATTTGTGTAAAGCAGTGTTCTTTTCCCAGTTGTTGGTACCAAGAAATAACCCCCAACCCTTTTTTTTACTGTCTCTGCTCCTGGGAGCAGATATAGGCAGGGAAAATTCTAGTAGGAAGAAGAGTCTCCAGCATCAGTGTCTCACAGATTTTTCTGGCTTTCCATCTCACTTAGAATAAAATTTCACCTCCTTACCATGTCTTACAAGGTCCCACAGGATCTGGACCCAGTTCCTCTGTTTGACCGGAGCTCACATCACACTTTCTTCCAGATCCCCACAATGATCTACATCTTATTCCTGGACTGTATTCAATTGTTGGCCTCTCAAGACTTTTGCACTAACTATTCCAGCTGCTTCTCAGCTCCAGGATTCCCTACTCCGAAAGGTCTCCTCAGACCAACCAATTTAAATTTGGTTCCCATCCTCCTCAGCTATTATTCTATAACTCTGTTTACTTCCTTCCTACCATGATCTGCACCTCTTTTAAACTGACTAGTTATTTAGAATCCATATCCCCCAACTAGAATACATATCTCCCTAAAGTGTGGGTCTTTTTTGACTGCAGTTTCCTAGAACCTGGGATCTGTAAAAGAGGTATCTACTAAACATTTGTTGAGTAAAAACATATGGTGAATAAGATGACTCTTCTAACTTGGACGTTCATCATGTTGTACATCTTAACTTACATCATTCCCTGGGTCCTCCCACTGAAAACATCAATCTCAAATATGGCAAAAGGAGACTTATGTGAGCATGTCACTCAGCTTGCCTGTTCCACCCAGCAATCTTCATTTATCTATGAGCTCCACAAAAATTTAACTTTTGAGGACCAAACGTAGCCTGTAGGCAGGACAAATTCTTAGCAAACACTGGAGGTTTTATAATTAACCTCGCAAAATTCCTTGGCGTGCAAATAAATTGTAATCTCCCCACTAGCTCCCTTGTGCCTCTATGCATTTCTACATACTTTCCTCTACTCAGCACCCATGTTGAGCCTTTATTCATAAACCTTCACTGTCCATGTCCCTCCTCTGCTCAAAACCTCTATCAAATAAAAAACAAATCTGGACTTAAGAAAAAACAGTTTTCAAAAAGACGATTGCACTAAAGGAAGGGGGATACTGCTATAGAGGGAGGGGGCTGCTATTGCAACAGGGAGAAAGCCCAGACCATGAGGTATGCAAAGAAATCAAAGTCAAGCAGAAAAGGGCTTTTCTTTTATGAAGAGGAATAAATCAGGCAAGAAAGAGGCAGGCCTGAGAGAGTGGGATGAGCAGATGGTTTGATGGGACAGCTGAGCGGAAGATGTCTTTCTTTGTCAGCAATTTTCAGGAGAGATCATTAAGAAGAGATTGTTCTGAATTCCTATGTTTGTTTCACCTTAGGGGTGAGTCCATGTGCTGAAGAGAGAAACTTTTAAGTTTGGTCAACAGACATTTTGTTCCAATTTGTCAGAGGGGACAAATAGTTCAGCAAATCATTTATGAGATAAGGAATGAGAATGAGGAGGGTCAGTATCTGGCCTTTCCCTAAGTAAACAAAGACATCATCCCTGAGTCTTACCTTAGTCATGAGGGGAAGTAAGCCATTCTTTGCAGTAAGCCATTTCCCAGGATACAAAAGAAGAGGGATTTCTTGAACCGTTGCTGATTTCCAGGAACACAGGGCTCAGGTTAAGTTTAACATGGTCACTTCCAGTGGCTTTCTAATTCACCCAAAGTAAAACCTAGTATATTTCAGTGGTCTACAAGGCCCTACGTGATCTGACTTGCACCAACTATCTGAGTTATCTCTATCCCATCCCACTTGTGCTCACTGGCCTCCTCAGGCTCCATGCTAGGCATGTTCCCCCTCCAAGACTTCTGGGCTTGCTCATCCTCTGCCTGGACCATTCTTCTCCAAGATATCTACACAGCTTTCTCCCTCATTGCTTTCGGATGTCTACTCAAATGCCATCATTTCACAAAGCCTATCTTGACCACCTTTACATAATAAAACAATTACTCTTCCTCATAACAACTCATCCCTCCAAGCTCCTCATCCTGCTACATTTCACTCCATGGCACTTATCACAATTATAGGCCTTGGCTTGAGTTGGCTTCTACTCCCTTCACTACAATGTAAGCTCAAGTAGGCAGGGACTTTGTCTCTTTTATTCCCTACTGTACTATTATTACCTTTAATTATTTGTTAGATGACTGAATGACCTAACAAAAGACTGAATGAATGAATGAATAAGACTATACAGTATTATTGCAGACTGGGAAACTTTGCTGAAAAAAAAGCAGTAGTGTTTAAGAAGTGGTTTCTCTTAGAAGCCTACGGAAAATTAGAACCAAAGTGAGGAACCCTAAAGCGAAGAGAGTCATCAAGCCCTGCACTCAATTCCTAGCACTAGAAATCACCAAAGAAATCCAATTAAAATTTAAATGAAACTGGTAACAAAATTGATTCAAGTTTCTGATGTTCTACCAGTCTGTGATATCTCATAGGCAGGACCCATGGAATGGACCTGACCTACTGAAAAGGTATACTGCACATATAGGCTAAAGATGGAAATGTTAAATATATTGAAAACAAAAAGAGGGAATAGTAATTAATTATGTTGTTAGAATAAACACATGGTTTGTGCTCCAAGTCTAAGTAGACTAGATTAATCAAATGTCACACTGACATTTCTAATAATGGTGGCACTGGGCAAATTCCATTAGTGAGCTATACCTGTCAAGAGAAAAGTAACAGAGGATTAATTAAATACACAGGAAATTATCTTCCCCCCAGATAGTCCATGGATCTTCTCATTTGTGGTGGTGCTTCGATCCTTTGAAAATTAGCTAGGTGTTTGCATAAGATTAATAACTACTGTCCTTCCTTGCACCCCTAAATAACTTTATGTTGCTTAACACCCTAGAGTTATCTAATATCTTTGAGAAAGAGAGAGGCTTTCAATGATAAGAGCAAATTAAAAATGGCTTAATATGTCAGAAAGGATCATGGCATTCTAACACAAAGTCCTCTGTATTAATAAATGCACCTGCAATGTTCCCAAGATTAATGAGAAATATCTTGGCAGAATTCACTTGAGCAATGGATTTGCATGGTTATACTTATAGATCATCTTAAAATCGCCTGCTTGAATGCAGACAATGATATCATAAATATGTATTTGAAACAAAATTTAAAATTTAAGGAATCAATATCCATCCATTAAAGAGGAGGAAACAAATGCATTACAACGAATCTCAGGTAAATGAAAAGGGCTGAATCTAGAGCTATGGGTCTCTTTATATTTGTGACTTTGAGGATATTATTATTCAAAGCAAGGCTATACCTCAATTGATTCCTTCGGAGGCACTCTTATATGACAGTTTAGTGGGAGTGAGTTCAATTCCTATATACCCATTCTCTTAGAACTGAGAAATCTCAGGTTAAAATCCCTAGAGCAAATGTAGGATTTTGCTCTAAGATGTGCTAGATGGGAAGACTGGACTGGCAAGTGCTCTGTAGAAGTTGCCAGATTTTATCATCCACGGACAAACGGAGTCATTACTGCTCTGTTCAGGTCCTTCTGGTCTCACAGGGAACCAGATTAATTGTAGAGATGTTCCAGAAGCGTCTTCTGTGAAGATTTCTTTTCTAAAAAGAAAACAGTGAAAGAAGCCAGACACAGAGATGGGTATAAGTATTATTCCATTTTTATAAAGTGCTAGAACATCAAAATAGGAGTGTAGTTGGGTTGAAGGTGCCCTCCCCCCAAAATATGTTCACATTCTAAGCCCCAGAATCTTTAAATGTGACTTTTTAATTTTTTTGGAAAAAGGGTCTTTACAGATATAATTAAAGGTCTTGAAATGAGATTTATCTTGGATTTTCCAAACGGGCTCTAAATCCAATGACAAATGTCCATATAAGAGGCACACAGGGGAGAGACAGAAAGAATAGGCCATGTGACGATGGAGGCAGAGATGGGAGTGATACAGCCATAAGCCAAGGGAAGCCTGGAGCCACCAGAGACAAGACTAGGCCAGGGAGGATCCTCCCCTAGTGTCTTCAGAGGGAGTACAGTACTGACAATGCCTTAATTTTGGACTTCACTCTTTGCAGGAATATGATATGTCTGGAAACCAAAGTAAAATAATACAAAATGAAGTAATTTTCTAAAAGTGAAAATAAATCCTCAAAGTGAATTCTAATCTATTGAGCAGGCTGAGTATATTCTGATAGAAGGATTTAGGCCAAGTCTCTCTTTAGAAAATGGTATGCTACCAATGTTTTGTTAAGTAGAATTTTTAAAAATATAATTACACATCTTAAAATGGACTAGAAAAATTTCACGTCGGAGGGAATCATTTCTGAACTGGTTGTGACTTGACCATACATTCCATGTTTTTCTTGTTGCAATTCGATGATAATTACTAAAACCATAAGCCAAATTATTATTTGTCCTGAGTAGGATTTATTTGAAGACTTGTTTGTTTACTTTTTTCTTACATGACGCTTCCCATATTCTGCTCATGAGATAAAAGTACCTTTTGAGATAAAAATCAGACAACTTGGGAAGATCTTTGATTTATAACCTTTTTTCTTCATTTTCTCTTTGGCATTACACTCTAATTTACTAAAACATATCTAAATTTTAGAGTTGAAACTCACAAAATTTCAAACATTTAAGGCATTGTCAGAAATAATGTATTAGATGTGTGAGAAATAGATGTGTATTAGATAGTATTAATTAAGCAATGGACAGTCCATATTTAATCTTTATATCTGTAAATCATACTAGAAGTAGACAAGATAAACAACTACAGATACTAAAATGAGTGCATACTTAAATTATAATGAAAACTCAAAAGATTTCCTATGTCTGAAATGTTTCATTAAATAGAAATGTCTCATAGCCCATAAATCTCTGAATTTTCAAAAAAAAAAGTCTGCTATTTAATTATGTAATGGTATTTAAAAGTAACCTAGGTAAAAATACAATGCTACCAAATAACAGACACAGCACATGTATGAGAAGATGGAGGTAGACATTTTTATCCATTATTGATAGAATAAACAACTACAAAACTACTACTAAACAATTACTACAAAATATAGCAACTACTACATAAGTTAGGGCAACCTCTATGGAGGACAATTTGTCAATGTCTGCTAGAAATACAAATGCATTTGTACTGACATAGTAGGATTTATTGTTAAGCTTTAGAAAAGGTAAGATGAATAACAATCCCTATAATATACTATTTTTTCAAAAAGAATGGTCAGGACCCCAGTTGTTTGCTTATAAGACTTGATTGGTAAGGTAATGGGTAACAGGATAGGAAAAACATTTTCCTGTATACCCTTTGGTGTCTTCTGAATTTTGAACCATATGACTGTGTTATGTATTCAAAGTAAAGAAAATCAAAATTATAAGAAAGATAGCCTAGTAACAGATTAGTGGAAGTTATTATAGAATTATTAAATAGATCCAGTATGCATAGGAATTTAGTATAATATAACTGTGATCTTATATATAAAAGACAGACTAGTCAATAAAAGTGGTTGGAAAAATGTAAACCAAGACCCTATTTCACTAATCTCACCAAGTTCATTCTTCATGAATTGGAAAACTTAATGTTAAAAAATAAAGCCACAAAAGTACTAGAATAAAATAGGACTCAAATATGCTTATACTTTTGGGAATAAAGAAGACTAAAAATACATGACAGTGAAATATCATAGGGAAAAAGACAGATTATGTCAAAATATATGTAATTAGAGATAAGGATATGTAGCAAAAATCAACAAAATAAAATTTAAAAGCAAACAATAAAAACAGCAAAATATATGACAAACATTAATGTTTATTCAATAAATTGTTTATCAAGCAGCTACTAAGTACTAAAAAATGAGAAACTGAGGTCAGTGATATTCTCGCAGCCTTTGCCCACATGGAGATCTTTCAAATAATAATAATACAAGTACTGACATGTACACACTGCTATATTTAAAATAGATAACCAAAAAGGACCTACTGTAAAAAAATAAAATATATTTAAAAATTTACACCATGTAGCCTATAGTTGAAGTCAGATTGACCCAAATATATAATGCCATCTAAATTTGGTGAAGATCAATCTAGCTGTTTTTGTGTGATAGAATAATAGAAACTGCATTTTACTATATAAATTTAGATTGTTGCAGTTGATACGTTTCTGTTTTTTCATGGTAGCTTAGCCTTAGTTTTGTACCTAAGTGGATTTAGTGGGAACTAAGAATTTCTCTCCTTAGATACCCCATTATTGAGTTCTTTATTTTGAATCTTGTCTTACTTGGTTGGATTTTGTCAAGTCACATTTTTGCCTAAATTTTTAAGTGAGATTATAACATATGTACAGAAAAGTGCACAAATAAGGGTGGAATTTGAACTTTACAAACTGAACATATGCATTTAAGTGTCACCCAAATCAAGATGTGGATCATTGTAAGAACCACAGAAAACTCTCTCACGCTCCCATCCCAGCCATCACCCTTTCATTAGGAGTAACCAATATTATGACTTCAAACCTCATACA
The DNA here is from genome assembly GCF_005190385.1 of Monodon monoceros. Lineage (NCBI taxonomy): Eukaryota > Metazoa > Chordata > Mammalia > Artiodactyla > Monodontidae > Monodon > Monodon monoceros. The sequence goes on from NW_021703767.1 coordinate 15,010,655, forward strand.
TTAGTTTGTTATTAAAAAAAAATAATCATAGAACCATACGTTTTGTACACTTTTGTGTCTGTCTTTCATTCATCTGTATTTCTTTTATTTTATTTTTTTACCTTTTATTTTATTTTGGAGTATAGTTGATTAACAATGTTGTGATATTTTCAGGTGTACAGCAAAGTTACTCAGTTATACATATACATGTATCTATTCTTTTTCTGTTTTTTTAATTTTTATTTTAGTTAAGTATAGTTAAATATTATATTAGTTTCAGGTGTACAACATAGTGATTTGATATTTTTATAAATTATACTCCACATAAGGTGATTATACAATACTGACTATTTTCTCTGTGCTGTACATTACATCCTTATATCTTACTTGTTTTTTTGTTTTGTTTTTATTCTTATTTTTTAATTTTTCAACATCTTTACTGGAGTATAATTGCTTTATAATGGTGTGTTAGTTTCTGCTTTGTAACAAAGGGAATCAGCTATGCATATACATATATCACCATATACTCTCCCTCTTGTGTCTGCCTCCCACCCTCCCTATAGCACCCTTCTACGTGGTCACAAACCACCAAGCTGATCTCCTTGAGTTGTGTGGCAGCTTCCCACTAGCTATCTATTTTACATTTGGTAGTGTATATATGTCAATGCCATTCTCTCACTTCGTCCCAGCTTATCCTTCCTCCTCCCCATGTCTTCAAGTCCATTCTCTATGTCTGTGTCTTTATTCCTGTCTTGCCTCTAGGTTCTTCAGAGCCATTTTCTTTTTCTTAGATTCCATTTATATGTGTTAGCATATGGTATTTGTTTTTTTCTTTCTAACTCACTTCACTCTGTATGACAGACTCTAGGTCCATTCACCTCACTACAAATAACTCAATTTTGTCCCTTTTTATGTCTGAGTAATATTCCATTGTATATATGTGCCATGTCTTCTTTATCCATTCATCTGTCAATGGACTCTTCGGTTGCTTCCATGTCCTGGCTATTGTAAATAGACCTACAATAAACATTGTGGTACATCACTGCTTTTGAATTGTGGTTTTCTCAGCGAATAAGCCCAGTAGTGGGATTGTTAGGTCGTATGGTAGTTCTATTATTAGTTTTTTAAGGAACCTCCATAATGTTCTCCTAGAGGTTGTATCAATTTAAATACCCACCAACAGGGCAAGAGGGTACCTTTTTCTCCACACCCTCTCCAGCATTTACTGTTTGTAGATTTTTGGATGATGACCATTCTGACTGGTGTGAGGTGATACCTCATTGCAGTTTTGATTTTCATTTCTCTAATGATTAGTGATGCTGAGCATCCTTTCATGTGTTTGTTGGCAATCTGTGTATCTTCTTTAGAGAAATGTCTATTTAGCTCTTCTGCCCATTTTTGGATTGGGGTGTTTGTTTATTTGATATTGAGCTGCATGAGCTGCTTGTAAATTTTGGAGACTAATCCACTGTCAGTTGCTTCATTTGCAAATATTTTCTCCCATTCTGAGAGTTGTTGTTTCGTCTTGTTTATGGTTTCCTTTACTGTGCAAAAGCTTTTAAGTTTCATTAGGTCCCATTTGTTTATTTTTGTTTTTGCTGCCATTTCTCTAGGAGGTAGGTCAAAAAGGATCTTGCTGTAATTTATGTCATAGAATGTTCTGCCTAAGTTTCCCTGTAAGAGTTTTATAGTGTCTCGCCTTCCATTTAGGTTTTAATCCATTTTGAGTTTATTATTGTGTATGATGTTAGTGAGTGTCCTAATTTCATTCTTTTACATGTAGCTGTCCAGTTTTCCCAGCACCACTTATTGAAGAGGCTTTCTTTTCTTCATTTTATATTCTTGCCTCCTTTGTCAAAGATAAGGTGACCATATGTGCATGTGTTTATCTCTGGGCTTTCTATACTTTTCCATTGATCTATATGTCTGTTTTTGTGTCAGTACCATACTCTCTTCATTACTGTAGCTTTGTAGTAGAGTCCGAAGTCTGGGAGCCTGATTCTTCTAGTTCCATTTTTCTTTCTCAAATTGATTTGCCTGTTCGGGGTCTTTTGTGTTTCCATACAAATTGAGAAAATTTTTGCTCTAGCTCTGTGAAAAATGCCATGGGTAGTTTGATAAGGATTGCATTGAATCTGTAGATTGCTTTGGGTAGTAGAGTCATTTTCACAATGTTGATTCTTCCAATCCAAGAACATGGTATATCTCTCCATCTGTTTGTATCGTATTTAATTTCTTTCATCAGTGTCTTATAGTTTTCTGCATACAGGTCTTTTGTCTCCTCAGGTAGGCTTATTTCTAGGTATTTTATTCTTCTTGTTGCAGTGGTAAATGGGAATGTTTCCTTAATTGCTCTTTCAGATTTTTCATCATTCATGTATAGGAATGCAAGAGATTTCTGTGCATTAACTTTGTATCCTGCTACTTTACCAAATTCATTGATTAGCTCTAGCAGTTTTCTGGTAGCATCTTTAGGATTCTCTATGTATAGTATCATGTCATCTGCAAAGAGTGACAGTTTTACTGCTTCTTTTACAATTTGGAGTCCTTTTCTTTCTTTTCCTTCTCTGATTGCTGTGGTTAAGACTTCCAAAACTATGTTGAGTAACAGTGGTGAGAGTGGGCAACCTTGTCTCACTCCTGATCTTAGTGGAAATGCTTTCAGTTTTCACAATTGAGAATTAAGCTGGCTGTGGGTTTGTCATATATGGCCTTTATTATGTTGAGGTAATGTCCCTCTGTGCCTACTTTTTGGGGAGTTTTTATCATAAATTGGTATTGAATTTCATCAATACATTTTTCTGCATCAATTAAGAGGATCATATGGTTTTTCTCTTTCAGTTTGTGAACATGGTGTACCGCATTGATTGATTTTCATATATTGAAGGATCCTTGCATTCCTGGGATAAACTCCACTTGATCATGGTGTAGGATATTTTTAATGTGCTGTTGGATTCTGTTTGCTAGTATTTTGTTGAGGAATTTTGCATGTATGTTCATCTGTGATATTGGCCTGTAGTTTTCTTTTTTTGTGACATCTTTGTCTGGTTTTGATATCAGGATGATGGTAGCCTTGTAGAATGAGTTTGGGAGTGTTCCTCCCTCTGATATATTTTGGAAGAGTTTGAGAAGGGTAGGTGTTAGCTCTTCTCTAAATGTTTGATAGAATTTGCCTGTGAAGCCATCTGGTCCTGGGCTTTTGTTTGTTGGAAGATTTTTTTTTTTTTTTTTTTTTTTTTTTGCGGTACGCGGGCCTCTCACTGTCGTGGCCTCTCCCGTTGCGGAGCACAGGCTCCGGACACGCAGGCTCAGCGGCCATGGCTCACGGGCCCAGCCGCTCCGCGGCATGTGGGATCTTCCCGGACCGGGGCACGAACCCACGTCCCCTGCATCAGCAGGCGGACTCTCAACCACTGCGCCACCAAGGAAGCCCTGTTGGAAGATTTTTAATCACAGTTTCAATTTCAGTGCTTGTGATTGGCCTGTTTATATTTTCTATGTCTTCCTGATTCAGTCTCAGAAGGTTGTGCATTTCTAAGAATTTGTCCATTTCTTCCAGGTGGTCCATTTTATTGGCATAGAGTTGCTTGTAGTCATCTCTCATGATCCTTTGTATTTCTGCAGTGTCAGTTGTTACTTCTCCTTTTTCATTTCTAATTCTATTGATTTGAGTCTTCTCCCTTTTTTTCTTGCTGAATCTGGATAATCATTTATCAATTTTGTTTATCTTGTCAAATAACCAGCTTTTAGCTTTATTGATTTTTGCTATGGTTGCCTTCATTTCTTTTTCATTTATTTCTGATCTGATCTTTATGATTTCTTTTCTTCTACTACCTTTGGGGTTTTTTGTTCTTCTTTCTCTTATTGCTTTAGGTGTAAGGTTAGGTTATTTATTTGAGGTGTTTCTTGTTTCTTGAGGTAGAATTGTATTGCTATAAACTTCCTTCTTAGAACTGCTTTTGCTGCGTCCCATTGGTTTTGATTTGTGTTTTCACTGTCATTTCTTTCTAGGTGTCTTTTGATTTCCTCTTTAATTTCTTCAGTGATCTCTTGGTCATATAGTAGTGTAATGTTGAGCCTCCATGTGTTTGTATTTTTTACAGTGTTTTTCCTCTAATTGATACTAGTCTAATAGCATTGTGGTCAGAAAAGATACTTGATAACATTTCAATTTTCCTAAATATACCAAGGCTTGATTTGTAAACAAAGATATGATCTATCCTGGAGAATGTTCCACGAGCACTTGAGAAGAAAGTGTTTTCTGTTGTTTTTTGATGGAATGTCCTATAAATATCAATTAAGTCCATCTTCTTTAATGTGTTATTTAAAGCTTGGGTTTCTTATTTATTTTCATTTTGGATGATCTGTCCATTGGTGAAAGTGGCGTGTTAAAGTCCCCTTCTATTATTGTGTTACTGTCGATTTCCGCTTTTACAGCTGTTAGCATTTGCCTTTTGTGGGTGCTTCTATTTTGAGTGCATAAATATTTACAATTGTTATATCTTCTTCTTGGATTGATCTTTGGATCATTATGGAGTGTCCTTCCTTGTCTTTTATAATAGTCTTTATTTTAAAGTCTATTTTGTCTGATATGAGAATTGCTACTCCAGCTTTCTTTTGATTTCCATTTGCTTGGAATATCTTTTTCCATAACCTCGCTTTCAGTCTGTATGTGTCCTTAGGTCTGAAGTGCGTCTCCTGTAGACAGCATATATATGGGTCTTATTTTTTTTTCCATTCTGCCAGTCTATGTCTTTTGTTTGAGCATTTAATCCATTTACATTTAAGGTAATTATCACTATGTACTTTCCTATTTTCATTTTCTTAACTGTTTTGGGTTTGATATTGTAGGTCTTTTCCTTCTCCTGTGTTTCCTGCCTAGAGAAGTTCTTTAGCATTTGTTGTAAAAGTGGTTTGGTGGTGCTGAATTCTGTTAGCTTTTGCTTATCTGTAAAGGTTTTAATTTCTCCGTTGAATCTGAATGAGATCCTTCCTGGGTAGAGTAATCTTGGTTGTAGGATTTTCTCCTTCATCACTTTAAATATGTCCTGCCACTCCCTTCTGGCTTGCAGAGTTTCTCCTGAAAGATCAGCTGTTAACCTTTTGGGAATTCCCTTCTATGTTATTTATTACTTTACCCTTGTTGATATTGATATTTTTTCTCCGTATAATTTTTTTTTGTAGTTTGATTAATATGTGTCTTGATGTGTTTCTCCTTGGATTTATGCTGTATGGGACTCTCTGCACTTCCTGGACCTGATTGACTATTTCCTTTCCCATATTAAGGAAGTTTTCAACTATAATGTCTTCAAATATTTTCTCAGTCCCTTTCTGTTTCTCTTCTTCTTTTGGGACCCCTATAATTCGAATGTTGGTGCATTTAATGTTGTCCCAATCGTCTCTGATACTGTCCTCAATTCTTTTCATTCCTTTTTCTTTATTCTGCTCTGTGGTAGTTATTTCCACTATCTTATCTTCCAGGTCACTTATCCGTTTTTCTGCCTCAGTTATTCTGCTATTGATTCCTTCTAGAGAATTTTTAATTTCATTTATCATGTTGTTCTTCATTGTTTTTTGCTCTTTAGTTCTTCTAGGTCCTTGTTAAAGGTGTCTTGTATTTTTTCCATTCTATTTCAAAGATTTTGGATCATCTTTACTATCATTACTCTGAATCCTTTTTCAGGTAGACTGCCTATTTCCTCTTCATTTGTTTGGTCTGTTGCGTTTTTAAGTTGCTCCTTCATCTGCTGTGTATTTATCTGTCTTCTCATTTTGCTTAACTTACTGTGTTTGGGGTCTCCTTTTCACAGGCTGCAAGTTCATAGTTCCTGTTGTTTTTCGTGTCTATCCCCAGTGCTTAAGGTTGGTTCAGTGGGTTGTGTAAGCTTCCTGATGGAAGGGACTGGTGCCTGTGTTCTGGTGGATAAGGATGGATCATGTCTTTCTGGTGGGCAGGGTCACATCCGGTGTTGTGTTCTGGCATGTCTGTGACCTTATTATGACTTTAGGCAGCCTCTCTGCTAACAGGTGAGGTGGTATTCCTGTCTTGCTAGTTGTTTGGCATGGGATGTCCAGCACTGGAGCTTGCTGGTCATTGAGTGGTATTGGGTTTTAGCATTGAGATAGATAAGTCAGGGAGAGCTCTCACCAATTGATATTACATGGTGTCAGGAGGTCTCTGGTGGAGCAATGTTTTGAACTCTGCTCTCCCACCTCAGAGGTTCAGGCCTGACACCCGGCCAGAGCTCCAAGACCTTGTCAGCCACTCAGCTAGGTACATGGGGAGTTTCTTGCCTTTTGGGAAGTCTGAGGTCTTCTTCCAGTATTCAGTAGGTGTTCTGTAGTTGTTCCAAATGTATATGTATGTTTGATCTATTTGTGGGGAGGCAGGTCTTCTCCATGTCTTTCTCCTGTGCCTTCTTGAAGGTCCTCTATTCTTTTTCAAATTCTTTTCCCATTTAGGTTGTTACATAATATTAAGCAGAGTTCTCTGTGCTATATAGTAGGTCCTTGTTGGTTATCCATTTTAAATATAGCAGTGTGCACTTGTCAATCTCAAACTCCCTAACCATTTATATTTCTGAATTTCCATGCTGTCCCAAGTAACAAAAGTTTTCTGTTTTTGTTCCTATATAGTACTCTATTATATGACTATACCATGGTTCATTTATCCCTTCTGCTGTTGGTGGATATTTACATTATTTCCAGTTTTTGGTAATTGCAATAATGCTGTTAAAAACACTCTTATAAATTCTTTTAGGAAATGTATATAACTATTTCAAGTTGGGTGTATATATAGTAGAATTACTGGGGTTTAAGGTTTATGTATGCTGAGCTTTAGTAGATACTGTCAAGCACTGTGCCTGGTCTACTCTCCCACCAGCAGCTTATGAGAATTCCACTTGCTTACTGACACTAGCTATTGTGTTATGGTTCATTTTATCTATTTTGTTAGATGTTTACTGGTATTTCTTTATGGTTTTCATTTTATGTCCTTGAGAATACTGATTTTTTTAAATTGGTGTATATTTGCTTTACAATGTTGTGCTAGTTTCTGCTGTACAGTGAAGTGAATCAGCTATACATATACATATATCCCCTCTTTTTTGGATATCCTTCCCATTTAGGTCACCACAGAGCACTGAGTAGAGTTCCCTGTGCTATACAGCAGGTTCTAATTAGTTTATCTATTTTATACATCACATTGTATATATGTCAATCCCAGTCTCTCAATTCCTCCCACCATCCGTCCCTGTCCCCACTCAGTGTCCATACATCTGTTCTTTACTTTTGTGTCTCTATTTCTGCTTTGAAAATAGGTTCATCTGTTTGGTGGGAATGTAAATTGATACATCCACTATGGAGAATATTTATTTTGAATAGATTTTCATATGCCCATCAGCCTTGATTATACTCTTTTAGTGAGATGCATCCAAGTCTTTTGTCCATTAAAAAAAAAATTTGCGTTGTCTGCTTTCCTTTGATTTGCACAAAGTACTTTGTATTTATACAATATATATATTGCACGTAAAAAATAAAATAATACAAATGGTCTAATAAAAACTATTTGCAAAAGACAAAAATTTATACAAATGTCAGTGAATATATTTATAATATTCATCTTCACTAAAAGAATAACTGTAAAAACTAATATCAGATTACCAAGGATAGATAAATCCAGCATTGTCAAGAATGGAGGAAATTGATACTTTGATACATTGTGTGTGAGGCTGTAGAAAAATGTACAGCATTTTTATAGAGAAATTTGATAATGAAAATCAAAAAGTAAAATGTGTATGACTTTTATTGGAGCAATTTCACATCTAGTATCTTTCACTAAGGAGAAAAAAGATCAAGTGCATAAGAATTTATATGGGTGAGGATATTCACTGCAGCTTTGTTTATAAGAGTACAAAACTAAAACTAATCTCCACTGTGTATCACTAAAGAGTTGAGAAAATGAAGCAAAGTAAAAGTAAATGCAAAGTAATTCTCTGAAGCCATCAAAAAAGGAGACAATTTAGTTATATTCATTAACTGAAAAGATATCCATTCACTTTTGAAGAAAAAATAGTTTCAAATCTATGACCTTACCCATGGGGAAGTCTTTGCCCATTTTGTGAGAAATAACTCATTCAAGTCTTCAAATGTGTTGAATGGATGACCCAGGTTCTGTCTTCTAGCCTAGAACAGGTATACACTGAACCAGTTAGAGTAACTTGACAACAGTCCCAAGGGGATCACAGAGGGTTGGTGCTCATCTCAGGTGGCTGACCACCTCTTGTCCTTCTGAGAACTCTGGATTCTGTGTAGCAAGGCCAGAGTCTCCATCAACATTAGAATCCCTAGTGTTGACCAAGTGAAACTTGGCACATTTAGTCAGATTAAGCATAAACAACCTCTCCATGACTCAGCAGTTCTGTTCCTTATATACACTCCAAAGAAATTTTCTCACAAACCCATAAGGGAGCATCTAAGAAAACATTTGAAATTGGTGTAGGCACTATGAAGAACAGTATGGAGGTTCCTCAAAAAACTAAAAATAGAGTTATCATATGATCCAGCAATCCCACTCCTGGGCACATGTCAGGACAAAACTATAATTTGAAAACATACATCCACCCCTATGTTCATAGCAGCACTATTTACAATAGCCAAGGCATGGAAGTAACCTAAATGTCCATCGACAGGTGAATGGATAAAGAAAATGTGGTATATATATACAATGGAATATTACTCAGCCATAAAAAATGAAATAATACCATTTGCAGCAACATGGATAAACCTAGGGATTATCATACTAAGCGAAGTAAGTCAGAAGGAGAAAGACAAATACCATACGATATCACTTATATGTGGAAACTAATATATGACACAAACTTATCTACAAAACAGAAACAGGCTCACAGACACAGAGAATAGACTTGTGGTTGCCAAAAGGAAGGGGAGATGGGGGAGGGATGGACTGGGAGTTTGGGTCTAGCAGATGCAAACTATTATATATAGAATGGATAAACAACGAGGTCCTATTGTATAGCACAGGGAACTATATTCAATATCCTGTAATAAACCATAATGGAAAAGAAAAAAAAATAATAAAACTTTTATTGCAGCATTGTGCAAGGGGTAGTGAGTTGGCAATAACCAAATGCCCATCATGGAGGAATGAATAGAGGATGCAAACCATGGCCCAACAGGCAGCTGTTAGAAACAATGGATTAGGCACACAGATAATAGCAAGGATAGTTCTGAGCAAAAAAAGAAACAAGAATATCTGAAAAACAAAGCAATAACATTCATGTAAGTGAAAAATGCATGCAAACATACAACTATACACAACTTTCAGATAGGAACAAAAAGATGTGCATTAAACCTGTAGAACATCAGCTTTGGATGAGGAAGACAGTAAGGAGAGTGGGAAGTAGGAATAACAATGACATAATCAAATATACATACAACTTATGAAGAGGGATATAGTATGGACTATAATGATAATTATTAATGATTATAATATGCCATGGATGTATGTATATAATTAACTCAACTTTCTGTTCCTGAACAGAGAAATAAAAGATAGAAAGAGAGGGAGGGTAGGATGGAAGAGAGGACAGAATTTACAGAGGGTGAGAGGAAGGAAGGAAGGACAGGAGGAAGGAAGGAAAAAAGAAAGGAACATGTTGCAAAGAAGCATATATAATATGATCCCATTTATACATAAATTTGCATATATATCAGTGTCCATGTATGTGCATATAGATGCGTGTGTGCATATGTGTACAAAGAGATGTCTGAAACAATGGTCAATAAAAATGTTCATCAGTGTCATGCCCGGGAGTGAGATGGTAGTTTTAATTTTCTTTAATACTTCTTTTGTGTTGCTTGACTATTCCAGATGATGATGTGTTATATCTGTAATTTGAGGTGAGGAAGTGGCATAATTTCAAGTGTGGGAAGAAATAATGCATCCAGGCATAGCAGATCCCCTGACATTACTTTCATATAAACATTGTCTCTAATCATTTCTCCCTCACCCTCCAGTGTGTCAAATATAAGACAGATGTGACAGAAGCAATAGTGATTTAGTTATAAAATATTGAAATGCACTATTAAGATGGACAGGAAATCCATAAGATGCTTCTTCTGTAATTAAAAACAATATCATAAACAAGTTTCCTGGCTTGAAACCAAGCAACAGCATGATGCTAAGTCCACAAGGGATGCTTGCCCAAATGCTTGCCCTGAAGCTGCTTGTTCTCCTGCCTGCTTCAATTGAGCAGCTTCTCTTCGTACTCTGTTTTTTAAATTTTTAAAATTTTTTTATTTTATATTGGAGCATAGTTGATTAACAATGTTGTATTAGTTTCAGGTGTACAGCAAAATGATTCAGTTATACATATACTCTTGCAGGCCAGGCATCCTAGCAAAGGCTCCACTCTTTTAGGCAGGTGTACCCCTAGCAAAGTGAAATGAAGACTTAGGAAACCTCTGGGGCATCTGATCACTGAACAATTGAAGTGAAAGCACCTACTTTCTTTTCTTGAAATGTCTAATGCCCTGATATTGTCTGTGTCACCATGTTTGTAAATATTCCAATAATGTTATTAGAAAATAATGGATAAGCATGCGCAAGATGGGTACATTTAGCTTAAATCCAAAATATATCAATCTTGGAGGTCCCTCCTAATCTCATGGACATGGTTGAAAAGAGTGGTGTTGCTAAAAAATGGTATTCCCCACAGCTAAGTTTCAGGAAATTCCAAGTAACATTTAGTAATTTCAAAGATACTAGCTAGCCCCTAATAAACGTTTTGCATATTCTATCTCATTGCTTCTTCCTAATTAAAGGTAATATCTACTTATGATATAGATATAATTAGCCCAGTTTTACCAGAGTAAATGAGGTCATAGAAGTTAGATAACTTAACAAAGACTACAAAACTAATGAGTTCCAAAGCTGAACTTCAAATTCAATTATTTCTCAGCATTGAACTCCCTAAGAAGCAAATCCAGGCATGGGGTTTCTTTCTCTTTGCACTTGCCTTGTGCAGGTCACAACCACAGAAGTAATAAATCTTTACCAATTGTAGTACCTTTACTTTGTCAGCTGGGTATCTGCAGCAAAAGTTATTCTTACACAGATGTAGCTTTTTATGAAGTTACATCCTTAAAAAGATATCCAATGAATGGCAAATTAGTGGAACCTCTTCTAAACTTCAGGTTCATCTATTTTTATCAACAGGAAGTCAAAAGGTTAAAAATAGCCTCCTCTTTGTCACTATTTATAAAACATCATCCACTTGTTCCACACTAAGAAATATTATGGTTCCTATCTTTCCAGTTTTTTCTCTTGTTTTAATTGGGGTGATACATAGCTGTATAGTTTTAAATTTCACCCCCTTAATCAAATTTTGAGAAATATTCCCTTTCTTGGATATTTTTCCCTAGTAATTTCTTCATTGCATATCTTTTTTTTTTTTTTTTTTTTTTTGCGGTACGCGGGCCTCTCACTGTTGTGGCCGCTCCCGTTGCGGAGCACAGGCTCCGGACGCGCAGGCTCAGCGGCCATGGCTCACGGGCCCAGCCACTCCGCGGCATGTGGGATCTTCCCGGACCAGGGCACGAACCCGTGTCCCCTGCAGGCAGGCGGACTCTCAACCACTGCGCCACCAAGGAAGCCCTTCATTGCATATCTTAACTTTATAGTAAGTCAAATTATATGCCAAGTACAAGTACATGAGCAGTGTTTTGATATAAACTATGTTAATACTCATCTTACTATTAAACTATTAAAAGGAAGCTTAGTTTCTTTAAATCTAAAAAGCAAGTCTGTTCATCCCGTGAAAGATGTGAAGCTGGGTTGCCAAGAAGAGCAGTCTTCAAGGAAAAGTTATAAAATGCAAATTTCCTGTTGAAGAAAGGGAAGGTAAAAAATGACTTTGTAGAGAGCAACTCATCACCATGGTAACAGGAGTAAACATGGGACCTATCTGGGAGTAAAATACCACACAGCTGGACAGGGCTCACTGCAGAGTAGAAAGGCAGGAGACCTGGCCTTCTCTCTTCTCCTTTTATATGTATATATTTTTTTGCCTCCATTCTGGTTTGAAAGAAGGAAAGTTCAAAAGATGAGGCGTGGCAGAGAAATATCACCAAAAGGTGAGAGTCTCCTTGGGCCTTGCCAGGAGCAACAGAAGGCAGCCCCCATAAGCAGACTGGCTGCTGTTATTAACACCTCAGCTGATAGACTGAACTAGTTGATGGCCAGAAAGAAGAGGCAGGAAGAGGTGCCTCTCAGTGAGGTTGCAAGTCCTCCAAAGTGTAGCACCAGGATTCCAAACTTCTCAGTTCTTCCATAGCTTAAGGCTGTCCTTTGTCAGTGAAATTACAGGTTTCAAAGGACTGTTTAGCAGCAAAGGCAAAGAAGATACTAACACCAGAACAATATATCAGGGGCGGGACTTGCTATGTAATTCACAGGCCCAGTGCCAAGTGAAAATGTGGGCACATTGTCCAGAAATGATTAAGTTATTCAAGATGGCAACAGTAGAGCTGAACCCAAGTGCGGGGTCCTTCTAAGCATGGGACCCTGTGTGACTACACAATCTAACACCCATGAAAGCAGCCCTGATCAAGGGTTCCAGCTTTGAAAAACAAGGAGGTCAAAAACAGCACATTGTTCTATATGTTGACATTCAATAGATGTCTGGTTTCCTTGACTTCTGCTTCAATTGTGATATCTTATCAGAACAAATCTGTATCTAAAATTTATAATGTTCTATTTTCCTAACAGAGTTTGAGTTGCTTAAGGTGTTTGATAATATCTTAAAGTTGTACTCATACATTTCAGAAAAGAGAAGCAGGCTGCCTGTTCAGTAACCCAAGAGGACAAAAATGCTTTCTGTTGATAAACCAAGAACCAACTGGGTATAAGAATACTATAATTCACTGCAGAAGGCAGAGAGTTGGAGGGGAAAGCAGGGGGAAAAAGTGAATGTCCTGCTGGTAGAGTGTATATTTAGAAATATGTAAATCCTCTAAGCAGAAGAAAATGTGACATTCTTATTTTTGCATGCCTCATCTAGCACAGAGGCATAGAGTCTGGCTATATATAGCTTACCATGTTAGACTGAATAAATGAATGATTTTTCAGATGGAAAAAAAGGATGCACAAGGCTTGAGAAGGTATGTTGCTCTGCTATTATTTCAAGCTGAAGGAAAGCAATCCAAAGTGCTTTAGTTTATGACAGAATTCCCCACCAGGTGCGTGTATGCCCCCAGAATATGTTACAAATGTGCTGGGATACTGAACCCATTCTGTCCTTCTTTTTCTGTCTTGGTGCACGCTATACACATTTGTATCATTTTCTAGATGAGCTGTAGTGTGTAAGAGGTTGTAGCACTGGCTATGACTTGTAGAGATATATAGGAACCCAAGTGGGATTATCTAGTTTGATGAAGTAGTGCGTGCTCTTTGTAGGGTGTGATGAAGAGGTGGAAGGAAACATTTCATGACTCTACCTTGGCAAAAGACCGATGGACATATATTGAAAAGAATAGCTTGCACAGCTTCAGCAGACAAGGAAGACAACTTGGGAATACTAAAGGTGATAATAATTACCTAACACACGTGAAGAAAGACCAGCCCTGTCACATGAAATTTTGCCAGGGCTCATTTTGAAATATTTCCAGGATACACTGCCCCAAGCCAAAATGAGTTGAAACCTAGAAGAATCAGGACTTTCTGTGCCCTGTGCAATTTATCTTTTGCCAGTTCTTTTGCACGCAGAATGTTCAAAAGCAGAACTTATGCAGAGCAAGCAAGAGTCCTATGCTTTACTGCTTTGTCTTAACATAGCTAATGCAAAAAGATATTTTTGTAACTGATTACAAAGCATTGGCTTCCCAGGCTTCCTAATGAGGAGTTTAACTAAATGCTCCATCTATATTTTATATGTACTACACTTTATCTATCTTTATCATCCTCACTCCTAAATGAAGAAATATAGGTTTAAACAAAAGAGCAAGGAATACAATCACTAGGAAATTTAAATATAGGACATAAATTTTGACCCAGAAGAATATATGAAATATATAGTGGCAAGACTCATATAAACTAAAAAAAAAATCTGGAATATAATATTTATGATACATGTAATTAACAGTGCCAACATAACTCTACATTGGTGAAGCAAGTGGACCCACCTACTGGGCAAGCTTCTTCTGCTTAATTTGTTTGTGTCTCTTTGCACATTTTCAGTACTTGAACCATTTAAGGAGCTCTTCCTTGGGTTTCAAATATGAGAATTTACAACCTGGTTTTAACCAGTGCCCTTTTTTAATAAGGAAAATTTTTATGCCTGAAATTATTTTTCACTCAAAAAGAAAAGAAAAAAAAAAGGAAGGAGAATGACATGTAGTTAATTGTGTTCCTCTCCAAAAAGATAGGAAAGATAAAACTTTGCCCTTGGTTACTTGGAAGACCATGTCCTTGTAGCCTGAAAATTTCACCATTGATTTTTTACTCTGTTGAAATAAAATGTACAAAGTTATATACACCAGCTTATTGAAAAAATACAAATAAGCTCCAAGGTAACGGCAAGAAAGATTCATTCCTAAGAGTGATAATGTTGTTACGGACTAAGCATATACTTTCAAAAACTAGTTTTAATCAAAATATATTTTTTTCATAATTTAAGTATGAAAGGGCAGCAAGCACTTTTGAAGTATGACTTAAGGTCTTTTTCAGTAATGAACAAAATTGTATTTGATTGATTTCCTTACCTTATGGACCAAGACATACATTTTGATTAAAAACAGATCCAGGGTGTTTAAACATTCCTGTTTAGAAAGATTCAATGGAGTAAAAGAAATATTCCTGTGAAAAGAAACAGGTCTTCCAAAAAGATTATTTTTTAGACCACAAGACGCCCTCACCCTTTGAGAATAGGTAAGTCTCAACTAACAAACTAGCAGGCTGATATTATGACTCCAGGAGTAATATTCAAAATATTTGACAACTTGGAGGCTTGGCATCAACTAATAAGCATGTGTCTGTTTGTCCCAGAGCTGAAGCAGGAGGCTATCTGTTCAAGTGTTTAGAACTCAAGGAATGTAAGTGACCTCACAGGAAGGATTTGGGGGGCTGGATTAGTGCTGGAGGATGAAGAGAGGGAGCTCCCAGAGGCTTAAATCAGCAGCTAGTACAGAAGTATTTTGATATTTTAACTATTGGTAGAGCCAGAAGGTGCTTACTTGTTAATGTCACTTGGTGTGGTTCTCATCAAGGGGATGTCATTTACTCCCCAATGCGGGTGTGACCTCAGGTATATGAACAACTTTTCCATGAATTCCATTACTGGAGTCCATTTGTTATAGAAAAAAAGAAAATAAAGAAAAATCAAGGCTCCATAATGACACTTCTCTAACCAGCATGACATCTGCTTCAACCAAAACCATGGTTGGTCCTAAATACAAGAGTATCACCCTGCTGATCTTGCAGCAAAAGTCAACCACCATCGAATGAAAATAGGGGTAAATATAATTAGTCCCTTAATAGACTCAGTTTTCCCTCTAAATCTTGTATTTCATATCTTACACTCTGCTAGACACTGAGGTCCTTATATTTATGAATAATAAGAAGGAGTCCCTATTCTACCAAATATTTGTATGAAATTCTCTGGGAGAAAAATGAATAAGTCACTCTTTGAGGGGAATAACACAGTATGAACTTTGGGTTTTGTGCATACTTTACAGAAGCTATACTAATTCAAATAAAAGAAAATGTTGGCATTTTTTTAATTTAAATACTTTGCTAGAGTAAACTTCAAGTGATTAAAAAATGTTGGCATGATTGTGTGTATATTTTGATGGTTTCATGTGGAAATATGTTAATAAAATATCAGAACAAATTATAATATGAAAGCATATTTAATTAAATTCTTCTAGTACATCCATATTCATTAAATCATCTTTAATGATTTGGTGTCAGTAATTCCCTCCTGACCCATCCTACTTCCTAATTTAGAAGGCTTATTAAAAAGAAAATAACTCTATTTTCTGTTTCATGCTGGAATAAAGTGGTAGTAATTGTTCAATTTTGCATCAACCACTACCTAGGACTTAGGCATGTAAGTATTTTGCCTTCATGAATTTCTCATGAAAGCATTTTGAGATGATTGTTCCAAAGACGATGTTTACTCAAACCATGAACAAATACTGAAATAAAATATTTCTATTAGTTGTTCTTAATGAGACAAGTTGGACAAAAGGTGGTAATGAAGATGCTCATCTTACTGTTTGCACAACAGTAAAGAACTAGATATATTTGAATCACATGTTTTAAAAAAGCCTGTTGTTAAGTTATGGGAGTGTGTGTGTATGTCTAAGAAATAAGCAGGTTTCTCTGCTGGCCAGCTGTGCCTGCGGTCAGCTGTCTTTCCAGGCTCAGTGATGGCTACATGCACATGTTTTATATAAGTATATATAAATATTAGTAGTCATTTGTCCCAATAACACAAGTGCTGATGAGGGTTATTGTAAGAGCCATTGGCACTCCTAGAACCCTATCATTCATCACACTGCTGTTGGAAATGTTACACAGGGAAGACTGCAGAGTCTCATACCCAGACATGGACACTAGTTGAGAAGCAGATTTGGGCATTTATTAACATTCAGGGCGTTTAGTAAGTACCCTAGATGAAGCTGTGGATGACCAGCGTATTTCCAATTCAGGACAAAGACTTTCCTATATACTTGGAGCATAAATTTTAAAAGATGAGTTATCTAGCCATTCAAGAGAAGTCACAAAACAGTATTTGTATCAAGCAAAATAAGAAGGACTATGTATTTGCTGATAAAAGAGTTTTCTCTTAATCCAAATGGTCAGGGAAGGACTATGGAACTCGTGGGAATTTATCTGGATGGTAAAAGATATGTATCAATAGGATGAACCACTACAGAATTGAAATTTACTCAGGTCTTAACCATTCACCTATCCATTCAAGTTAATTCAAATATTCGTTGAGTGCTGTATCAGTTTCCTAGGGCTGCTGTAACAAAGTACCACAACTGGGAGGTTAGAATAATAGAAATGCATTATCTCACAATCCTGGAGGCTAGAAGCCTAAATCAAGATGTAGGTAGGGTTGGTTATTTCTAAAAATTTTGAGAGGAAATCTGCTCCATGCCTCTCTCCTAGCTTCTCAGTTGTTCCTCGCCTTGATAATGGTACCCTCCCTGTGTCTTCATATCATCTTTCCTCTATATGTGTCTTTATCTGTGTCCAAAGTTCCTCCTTCTATGAGGACACCAGTTATATCAGATTAGGGCCCACCATAATGATCTTATTTTAACTTGATTACCTCTTTAAAGGCCCTGATTTCCCAATAAGGTCACATTTTCAAGTACTGGGGGTTAGGACTTCAACATGTCTTTTTGTTTGAGACACAATTCAACTTATAACAAACACCTACTGGCTACCAGGTACTATGTGAGACATTTACAAATGGTTAAGACACATTTGTTGCCCTTATTGTGTTTAATAATCTAGCAGACATAATAATCATTGAGATAAAAATTTTAATAGAACAACAATAATTGATTTGTTGCTACCTCTATGCCTGAGACTATTCTAAATGCTTTAAAGTATTTTCTCATGATCCTGCAACAACACAATGAGGTAAGCATGGTTTTCTCCTTCATTTAGGAACAGCTCCAAAGAGAGATTATATTTGACTTGAGCTTGAATAATTGATTAGGAATTCTTCAGTCAAAGGAGAAGGCACGTTAGGAAAACCGCATGAGTGAAGTCACAGGGGTGAGGGCAGAAAGGGTGTGTATAGGGAATAGAGAATAAACTAATATGGTTTTAGGAGACAGAGATGGTCAACCAGATAATTCTTCAGTGTGCCATACACCTCTCACTTCCTGCCTGGGTTTCCCTGATCTGCAGCATGGGATTCAGGAGGCATCTGCCCTATGCTCATGCCCATACATCTCAGGAGTAGAAGGATGTCAATACTCACTGATATTTTAAACTGATGGGGATAGAACCTATTAAATTATGCTTCCCCCTTTCATCCCCTGGGTGGACAGTTCTGAAACACCATTCACAGGGCTCTTAGAAAGTCCTAAAGAAGTCAAGCACCAGTTAACCATAGTGGTGACCAATTCAATAATACATCCTATTGTCTTTCCCTTCTTCCTTACTTTACCCTCTCGTCCTATCCTACTGCTTCCCAAAAATCACAATCCCAAGTAAACTATCTGTGTGCAAGCCTTGACCTCAGGCCCTACTTTCAAGGGAATCCAGTCTAAGACATTTGATATCAGATTTTATTTTTCCAGTTCCAGAGATGGAAACAACTGATTTATAAATCACTTTTCCAAAGTCATGCACTTTTAGGCAAACCCAGAATTAGCATATAAGTCTCTTGACTTCCTGAAGATCTTCCCTATAAAAGAGGTCATCCAATTTAAAAATTCTCATTTACCGCTTTTCAGGTATAAGTACCTTAAAGTACTTTGCATGCAGGAAAGCAGTTCTGATCCTTTCTATACCCTCACCTCTGGCACAGAGGAGGGGTAGCTGAACCCAGCTGCCAGCACCACAGAACAGTTTTCTCTAAGAGGAACATAAGAATAATTTTATCTGAAGTGAAACTATAAAAGCAAGTTATGGAAGAAAATGCAAACGTTCTGTCTCTTAGGGTCTTCCCATTATATAAAAAACAAGAATTTCAACTGAGGAGAAGTTAACTAGAACCAAAAAGAAGGGGAAGAAGAGTAGAGACATCTGACTCAAAGGCAGGCCTGCTTGATTGCTTCTGCCACCACCCAATTAAAAGTTGAAGCACAGGAGCCTTTTGAGACCTCAACAATTGTTCTGTGATTATTGCTGAAGATGTTTGTACTGTAGAAAAATAAGTATATTAATGAGGTGCTTCCTCCCACAAAGTCCAGAGCCCTGTATTTTATATGATTATGATTTATAGAAGATCTTTGTCTTGAAATTCTGCTTCTGCACTTTTCTGCTGAACAAATTCTTTTTCTGTGAAGCTCACCCTAAGGTCCATAATGCAGGGAGGCTGCATTCTCTTAATGGTACTAAAAGCTATACATATGAGTGAATTGCCATCTAGATTAATTATAGAAGATGTTCAAAAGAATTCCATTATCATTGTGTATTCCATGAGGATACTGTAATGTATAGATAATAATCCTGTTTTACCACAATTGACATGCATAGACATCTTGGAAATATCTAGAATAAAACCTAAAATTACAGAATGTTAAAAAAAAGTATCCTATCCTTTTATATGACTATTTCTCTTGATTCATTAATACTCAACGGATTTGTGACTCTCATACACTTTATAATTCTCTTATGTTCTTCCTCTCTTTCCCATGGGCTAAATTGTATCTCTCTTATGGATAAAGTGTATAAGAATCACTCAGCCCCATGGAGAAAGGTGCTGTCCAGCTACCTTGGAGATTTCTGTAATTACACAGAAATTGACATGGAAATTGCTATGAGAAGGCTGACCCTGCAAAATGTACTCCTAATGTGATGTTAAGCCAATTAAGACTTGAGAATCCTTAGTCATTGGGAAACAATGCAGTAATACAGCCTTTCACACATTTGGGGAGCTTGTTTCATAAAGAGAGACAGATGGAAGTAACTTCGAAGAAAGTACTCTGTGCTGTAGCCTCAAGAAGATTTAGAAGGGGGGAAAAAGCTTTTTTCAAAGAGCCTATTTTCAAAGCACATGCTTCCCTTGGGGATAAAGTAAATTTCATTTTATTCTTTTCTCTTATACAGATAAGTTTTCAGAGGAGTCCCTATGATGAGGCATATCCTACCATGCTAATGGACAGCTGCCTTGGTGTATGAGAAAGAGTATTTAGAAGCAGGTGCTAGTGTCTGCTCTCAAGTCCTTGATGAACTGCTACTTTTGTTTTGCCAGTAAAATAAAATCTAAAACATGATGTTTTCAAAAGCTTTGCATGTCTCTCAACAAGATCTGATCTAATTTCTGGTTTCAAGAGATGAGAGTCAGACCTGTACGCTATGGTTTTTCAACCTCAGCACTATTGACATTTAGGGTCAGATTATCTCTTGAGGTAGCGAGGACTGTCCTTTGCATTGCAGGGTGTTGAGAAGCATCCCTATTCCCTACCCACTAGATGCCAGTAGCACCCACCCATTTGTGACAATCAAAAACATTTCTAGACTCTGCCAAATATCTCCTGGGGGCAAAATCACCCCTGATTAAGAACCCCTGCTTTATGTTAACAACATCCTTCTTGGAAGGATTTTGTTTTAAGGCCTGTGTCTGGACATAAGATATGCCATGAGAATACTGAGTTCTCTAAAGAATAATTTACCTAGAAGAAATTTAGAGCTAACCAGACCAGTAATAAAAGAATATTGATGGAAAATGGAGAAGCATTCTCCTGGCTCACACATATAGGCAAATCTAATATTTTTTATTCATGACACTTCTGACACCAAATGTGTGGGTGTTTCTTCTTTTTTCCCCATATCAACCTAGTCCCTAAGTCTCTGGATACCACCTGAGTGTCCTACAATTCTATTCTGACACAAACTACCTGGAATGAATGCAGATCCCACACATTAAGGGCTCAGTCCCATTTTATTTTATTTTTTACTTTTGGCTGTGCCACTTGCAGGATCTTAGTTCCCCAACCAGGGATCAAACCCGCACACTTAGCAATGAAAGCACAGTTCCTAACCACTGGACCACAAGGGAATTCCCATTTTAGATGCTCAGTCTCATTTTGGATGCCCATCACAACTCTGGGCCTCCCATACTCCTAACTTAGTGGCTAATTGGGGGTCACCTCAACCCCCTCTCAGGTTCAGTAATTTGGGCATCAAATTTTGGATAATTTCTCTGGAAGTTAATTAGCTCTTTTAGGTGGTGTTCCCTTTGAATGACATTCAGGGGAAATAGGAGAGCCTGAGCTGACACAAAATTTTAGATGTCTTGCAATAAAGAAATTACTTTTTTATGGATATGGATATGCTTATGCTGTTAACTAATATTAATTAACTCTGCCTAGAGAGAGTCCCAGCAGCTGTATGAAGTTAGCACAGTGTTATCCTACAAAGTCCCTGCTCTCTTGCCACAATGGTCAGGGAAGGGAGGCAGTAAACGTTTCTGAACTTCAATCGAAAAACAGTGCCTTCTCTGGGCTATTAAACTAGAAAGCGGTACTTGATCCTAGACCATGTTTTCACCATCCATGTTTCTTTCTTTATTCTGCCAACCCATAAAAAGATAGGAAGCCCTGGTGCCTTGTTGTCTCAGTTCCCAGACACCCAACATGGTCCTCTCAACCAATTCCCTGCATCATCTTCAGATCCTAGTTGAGCCCCCAGCCATTCCATATTTCCCTCCATCCTTTCTCCCTCCCAGTTATGCTCCTGAAACTATACACATCTCTTTAAGAGAGCAGAAGAATCTAAAAGTAATTGGTTTAAAAATAATAATAAAAAAAAGAAAAATAATTGGTGTCTTTCTTGGAAAATTAACCCGTTTATTCATTTAACCAACATTTTATTTGACATCTACCTCATTTTCAGGAAATACATAAATTCTTGAACATCTCATTTCACATTGGCAGCTTCCACAATGAGGGATCATTCCAACTGGAAATCTATCACTAGCCAGAAATTAAATTTAAATCAACTTGTGCATACCTTAGCCATACAACTATAAATTCTATTTACTCAATTGTATTAGCAACTGTCATTCAAAGGTAATGATTTAATGTTACGGGAGGCTCAGGCCCAGCCCAGCTCAGCCTTGCTCTGGTCTCCTTATCATACCTTATTTTATGGGCTTGGAATTCCAATCACGTAAAGGTCACACTTTACTGAAGCTGCAGTATATATTTGGTTCTTATTCCACCATCAGACTCAATTTACCCTCCTGGCTCTGACATTTCTAGGACAGGAGAAAAGGTAGGACAAGAGTACAAAGACAGGGCTTTAATACTAACCCCAAGCCCACCTTGCACCCACCATAAATAATTTGACCATAGCTGAACAGAGAGCCCCAATACTTTGAAGGCTTTATGTTGAAGGCTAGTCAAACCCCTTAGCAAATAGGAACCTGACATCAAGTTAGAGGAGGAAAGTCGGTTTATCTTCAGAAGTGAAAGTTCAAGCTAGGAGACTGGGGGAAATGGGAGAAGAATCTGGTCTTATATTTTCATTTTAAATCAGAATCTTCGAACTTCAGAAGATAATCTCAGCTATCTCTGTGACACATCACAAACTTACACACCAAGCACTACACCGAACATATTGACGGGGATTGATTCATCTTGAAATGAAATCAAATGACACAGAAAGAAAATTGGGACTGGTTGGTTCTGTGAGAAAAACATTACTGTGCAGTCTAAAGGTGAGTTTGTAGAGACTCCCAAAGTGAATGCAGGATGGCCCTGTCCTCCTGGTGCCACTGCAATCAAATTCTCACTGCACAGACAGACTCACGTGTCATCTTCCTGACTCTTAGATAATCAAAGAAATACAAATATGTTCCCCTGAAAAGTTATTCATCTCTTTTCCAATCATAGTTGTAGTTCTAGTGGAATTATAGTAGCAATTATTACTTAAATAGCTGTAGTAATTGAAGAGTAGAATGGACAACTTGGAAGTGACATGCTTACCTTCAAAAGTAATTCCCAGCAATTTGCTGAATGAGACAGTGGACCCATTGTTTCTTTTATGATAAATTAATAATTGAAAAATGAAAGAAAGGCTGTAATTTTAAAAATTAACTCTAGTACATGTCTGATTTTTCTTTTAAATTAGCCTTTCAGGAGATCTCAGGATATTATGCACAGTGGCACCTTGCAATGATGATGGTCTCTCGGAAAGTTGTGAAGATTGGCATTTAGATTAGTAATTTCCAAAGACAAACTATCTGTTAACTGGAGAAATTATATACCCTTAACTAGGATAGAGCATTACATGGAGGAAGCTGTGAACAGATGAAAAAAGAAAAAAGTCTTCACATTTCAAAAATCTCCTGTGGAAAAATGTTGAACTGCAGATTTACTTTATTTCATGTAATAGAAACTTTTCTAAAAGTCTAACTGTACTTATAAAGGCATAAGTGCAATCCAGCTTAAAAGACTTACTTGAAGTGGTCATGCAGTGAATACTCTTGAAAAATAAGAAATTTGGGGAAATGAATATATATATATATATATATATATATATATGTCTTGTTTTGTTTTCTTTTTCATTTCAGGGTTGGTTTTCTTGTTTAAAGTTATACAATAATATTTGATACGTTTTCTCAACACATGTATTAAATCTCTAATAAGACTAAATGGCAGACCTGGTTTTAGTGCCCCAAAGAAATAAACGGTATTTCACTGTATTCAACTTCTCTTTCTGGAGCTCTGAACACTGGGACTATGTTCTTTCTAGCAAGCTGGTTGCAGTGACAAAGAACGCTGAAGATTCTTACACATCTAAGAATGTTGGTTCTGGTTTCGAGGTCCACATCAGAGCATGAGTTAAATGTGAATGGAATGGGTAAGAAGCTAGTGAAAAAGGCCAAATGGGTGATGGAGAGAGGGGTATGGCTCAAAGGGGTAAACACCAGCCTGACAAAGTGCTTATGGGGAAATGGGGAGTTTCTGACAACTTAGACAATCCTAGGGCTCACTGTGGAACTGATCATTGCCTAGCCCATAGTACAGTAGATTCCCCAAGGCATGACATTGCTTTGTACTCACCAAGCATCATACAAGAGCTATATAGGAAGGCTGCGTGTTGCTAAACTAAATCAGTCCATGAAATTGTGGAGTCTCCTCCATTGCAATTTCCAAACACAATCACTTCGAAACTGGAATGTTTCTCCATCTGAATTATTAGAATCTCTTTCAAGAGAAATTTGAATCTTAAGGTTGTATGAAGTGTGAGTCACTGACAGATGTAGTTTTCTGTCTGTGCTTATATCCACAACTTTGAATGCAGAGAATGATTCAATGTATAGCCACTAGGTTTTGAGAAGCCTCCATAAGATTGTACATAAACAAGACTTACTGGAATTACTCCCGATGACTTTCAAATTCAGTAACTGTTTTATTGTTGGAAGCTGTTAGAGAGAATTAAAATCTATGAAGCACCTCAGTACACCATGGTGCCACCCCATGGAGTGCTGATTGTTCTTAAAGACTAATTGGATTATGTGCCACCATTAATGGTGAAATGGGAAAGTTTCTAAACACTGTCAGACTCAAAATAATTTCCCTCTCTGTCGTTAAACTCACTTGTATTTAAGTTATAGAAAACACCCAGTGTCTCTTATTTAACGGCCTGGCACTCTCTTGGCTTATACTTTAGGGGGCATGCCTGAGTCACAATTAAGCCACCCAGGGAATCGCCACCTTTAGTCACCTGCCACCTTGTCTCCATCAGTGAGAGTTATCCAGGGCATGTCATCTGACAACCAGGCCACAAATGTGAGCGTGTTGGAGGTGAAAAGAAGATGTGCTGGAACAACATCAGGCCTTAACAACACTGCATGGACCTGGGACAGGCAGGAACCATGTTAAAGAGAACAAGGCAGTCTTTTTTTTTATATATATAAATTTATTTATTTTTGGCTGCGTTGGGTCTTTGTTGCTGTGTGCGGGCTTTCTCTAGTTGGGGGAGCGGGGGCCACTCTTCGTTGCCATGTGCCAGTTTCTCATTGCGGTGGCTTCTCTTGTGGTGGAGCCTGGGCTCTAGGTGCATGGCCTTCAGTAGTTACAGCGTGTGGTCTCTAGGGTGCACGGGCTTCAGTAGTTGTGGCTTATGGACTTAGTTGCTCCACAGCATGTGTGATCTTCCCAGACCAGGGCTCGAACCTGTGTCCCCTGCATTGGCAGGTGGATCCTTAACAACTGCACCACCAGGGAAGTCTTTAAGTCAGAAAATCCAGAATCAAAGACGAATCACTTAATGTCTAGGTTTCCCATTCCACACCCAAAAACAGGAAGGTAATAAACCCCTCTCATGCAGGGAGCTGTAAGAACTGGAATAGATACATAATAAAAATTATTATAGATACATAACGATTATTATAGACACCCAATATATGGGTAGTACCTCTATTACAATTTGAAAAAGTTTGCTTTTTCAAAACTTTCAAAACTTCTGAAAGTTTTGGTTTGGGGCTACACAGAATTTAAAAATTCTATAGAAAAAAAAGTGTGTTTATTAAGATTGTCCAGGACAAACCAATCTTAGCATCTGTCCCTGCCTGTCTTCCAAGGGGGAATACGAGTAAATGAAAGAGGGAAAGGGAGCTGACCTCACATAGTGATCACATAGTGAGCAAACCAGGTAAAGCTAATGACCTCTTTCTTTCTCAGGATTTAAGAATGCATCCTACTTACAATTAAGCCTGATATTCCATCTCTGCTAAACTCTCTACTAAAATTGAGTTGACTTCTCCATGTGCATTTCTATGCTCTCTTCCTTTGTTCTGGTTTCTGACTTCTAGCCTCTCTCTGCTTCTTCTTCTCTCTATTCTCCTTCTGATTATTCCTGCATGTCTGTCTGTCAGCCTGTAGGCAATATATCATCTACGGTTGCTGAAAAGCAAGAAGTAAATTTAAAAAATGAGCACTGGTGTGCCAGGCACTATATTCACTGGGTGTTTTATATACATTAATTCAACTTAGCTTAACAACAATCTTGAAAGCATAGCATTTTCCATTTTACAAATCAGAAAACTGGAGCTCTTTTTAAGTTAAGAAGATTCTTGAAGGTCTCATAGAGAGTTGTTTCTGAAGGCAGAATCTGAATCAGGCTCATCTATCACCTTCCCAGTGCTAGTGTGGAGAAGTCATCCTAGCAGACGCCCCTAATTTAGAGCCACGTGTTTACTATTTTGTTCTGTTTCCTGGTTGTTTGTCTGAGCTTCATGTGAATTCAGAGAAAGCAGATCAGAGGCACCACTTTTGATGTAACCCTCTTAGATCTGAGATGGCTTGAAGGACCCAAAGAGAATGTTGGATTAGAAAAGACTCTGGTATCCCACTAAATGCCCACTAATGACCTGAGCAGAGGCCCTGGCTTTGAGGTCATCCATTCATATTTTTACTCGGTGGTTGAGAGCCATATAAGCAAATACTGGTTTCCTTGATTGGAAGTAAACCTTTCTGATGATGTTTTGTGAGAATCCCTTCCAAAGCCGTTACATTAATGTCTGTCTTATTTAAGTCTGTTGGCCTCATTTTATTATAATCTATATGACAGAAACTTCCTATTACTCACTAACCTTTTCCCTTGTCTGCCTTGGCATGCAACTGTTTCCCAGGTTTTGTTGCATTTAGGTGGGTCCACGTGATTAAATTCTGGCCAGTGACCCCAGCAACTGCAAGGTGGAAGGCTTTCTAACAAGGAACATGTTCCCCCTTCCCAGCATAATGACCCTCAGTGCACTCTACTTTGAGCAAAAAAATAATAATTTTTTTGTTGTCTCAAGCCACTAAGATCTGGGAAGTGTTTGTCACAGATAGCCTACAATCCATTTCATGTCAAATACCATCTATTTCATGGATTTAAAGCAGTGTTTCTCACTTGGGGGTGATTTTGCCCCCTTGGGATTATATGGCGCCATCTGAAGATATTTTTGGTGGTCACAGCGGGGGGAGGGGTGATATTGATGTTAATGGGTAGAGGTCAGGAATGCTGCTAAGCATGCAAAATCCCAGGGCCACCCTCACAGCAAAGAATTATCCAGCCCAAAACTGTCACCAGAGCCAAGGTGGTAAAACCAGGGTTAAAGTTAAGTCCTCTGAAAGAATGATTATCTAGTAGATACTCGATATGTTTTCGTTGATTGACTGACTCTTTAAGCAAGAACTTAAGAAAAAATAAGGATGTTATCCTCATACCAACAATCTTTTAAAGAAGAATCTACTAGGGAAAAAAATCAGTGTCATAGAGTCAGTCACTGTTTATGTTTCAAATTTTCTATACTTAACAAATTGTGCTAGTTAATCAATTGGCAAATTTAAAAAAAACAAACATCTTTTATTCACAGAAATAGGGCAATCTGGTTAATTCAAGTCTTAGTATACACTTAAATACTAAGTTTAGCCATCATAATATTAGACTTGTGTAAATAGATACCAATATAGACAGGTAGATAAATAGATAGATGACAGATAGATGATAGATGGATAGATAGATAGATAGATGATAGATAGATAGATAGGTAGATAGAAAGAAAATAGGTAGGTGATAATAGATTTAGGATGGAAACTCTCAGGCAGAAACTGTCACTGCACTCCATAAGCAGAATTTCTCCTTTCTCAGGAAAACCTCTTTTTCTTTTAAATCTTCTCTATTAGTTGGATCAGACACACTCAGATTACAGAAGATAATCCCCTTTACTTAAAACCAACTGACTGTAGATGCTAATGATGTCTACTGTCAAGAAGGAAGAAATTTTCCTCTACCCTTCTAAGTTCTTCTGGCTGGTCTAAGAATTAAATTGACATGAGACAGACTAATGAGAAAATCAAAATAAGATTTAATAACATGGAAGAAACCCCGGAAAACTGAGTAACTAAAAAAAAAGAGGCAGAAGCCCTCACCTTAAATACTATCCTCAGCTAAAGACAAAAGAGGAAGTTGAGCGTCAGTTATGGAGGGTTACCAGGAAGAGCACAGTAAGCAAGGGTAAGGTTGTTTATGCAGATTTAAGTTTGCCTTCTCCATCGATAAGAGTTCCTAGAGATTTGGTCATCCTCCTCTTCCTGGTACAGTCAGGGAGATACCCTTACAAATGGAGATGTTCCATATAAATGTAAATGTGTCTTACAAAATGGTAATTCCTAGCTGATTTTCAGAGTGTTTCCCGTGTTTCTTTAAAAAAATAACCAGCTTAAAATAATTAATATGTCAAAGAGACATATTTTGGGTTGGCAAATTCAGTTCCCCTACTTTATAAAACACCTTCACAGCAACACGGGTTAGTGCTTGATGGAATAACTGAGTACTATAACCTAGCCAAGTCAACGTACAAAACGGACCATCACACTACCATGGGTTGGACAAGTGCTTTTCTGTTTATTCCTCGTAGAAATCTCACAGGGTAAGGATTTTCCCCATTTCACAGGTGAGAAAACTACATTCTGTAATCTGAGATAATGTGTAACTGAACTAAGTGGGAAGAACCAGGATTTGAACACTTGCCTGTTTGGCCCTGAAACCTACTTTACATATAATTTCTGTAGGACGTTCAGCTTTTCCTTCCACATTCTTGATCTACCTGCTCCTTGGGCTCTTTCAGCAGGTATGATGCATATGTATGATCATCTCTCTCTAGGTACATTCCAAAGCCACACATCAGTTATTTTGGACTTCTCCATTGTTTTGTACTGTCCACATCTGTTTAAATTCATTAGAGTGGAGTAATCCATGTGAACAATGTCCATTCATTCAAACTTAAATCTGTCTGAGTTTCCAGTTGATATTTTACTATGCAGGAAAGATGATTAATTGAGACTATGATACTAGGCAGACAAATTTATACATTGGAGATGTCTCCATATCAGAGTCCAATTCTCAGCACCTAAGACTTATCTGCATAGGACAGTTGTGGTAATGAGTCAGTTTACCCAGCAAAGTATACTTGATTTTGAAGGAATTTTCCTCCTTCAAAAAAAAAAAAAAAAAAAATCCTAACATCTATTTCTGGTTCATCTAGATTTTTGTATATCCAGATCCAAGTGGATTTTATTCAGTGTACATATGATACTATATGCACCTAGGCATAAGTGCACAGATTATCCTATTACCCAATCATGCACACCATTACCCCTTCTGAGATACATGGAATATTCCCCCAGATCCTCAAACTGTTCACCTGAAAAATTCCATACACCTGTACACAAAATCAAAAATTCTGTTTGGTAAAGCAAAGGAGTTATTTTTAAAGGTACTTGTTTAAAAGAGAGCCCGACAACTTGCTTTTATACTCTAGAACAGCATGAGTTATTTGTTTTTTATATCTTATTCCCACTTCATTTTTTGCCCTGAATCTATATGGGGCTTGGTGAAATATTCTGGTTTTCTCTGGTAGGGACAATTTATGGTTATTGACAGTAATAAGAAGCCCATCTACATCAGAGGATCTCATTAAGCTGGCCCACTGTCTGTGGAGGGTCCAACGTTGATGCCTGTGTGGTCTTCATGTCATGCACATACCGTTTGCCTCTAAGACATTTCAGCGCATGGAGAGTTAAGATGTTTTCTTGACAGGAAGCTGAGGAAACCAAGTATACAACTGATTTTTCTTGAAGGGACAAAAGATCTTCCCTTTAATTACCTTTTACCTTTTTGTGTAAGGCAGATGAAGGATTTGGGTTATTTTAGTTTTTTTTTTTCAAAGTATATTTTATTATTAATGAAGAAAACGGTATCTATTTCTCACACTGAACTAGATAATTTATATCATGAAATTGTTATTAGCTCATATACTGAGCCAATATTTTTTTCCATTAAGAATGGATGAAAGAAGATAGTATGCAAATTCATAAACACACACAAACATACACACATACAAACATGCACTCACCAGAGAAAGAGGTCTTGCCTCTGGCATGCTGTCCTCTGACAAGAACATGGCGTACTATGTTCTTTATTTCCAAGTTCAAATAGGAACTAGAGAAGCCTGTCATCTCAAATATGAACTTCTCCGGCCATCCCGTGCAGAGTCATCTGCTCCAATCATTTAAGTGACCATCTTCCCTATTATTACTCAGCAACAGATGCATTATACACCTGCACTTTTTCTTTGATTTTGCTTTGTAGAATATTTTTAAGTCCCCCTGTTTTTCTGGGTATTTGATCTCCTCCAAGAAAGGATAAGCTTCTCAAAGACAAGGAACAGATTTTCTCTTTTACAAATGTTCACATGTCCTTTGTGCTCACAGCCTACAGCCAAAGATTAAGTACAATTTCCTGATTATCCACCTCAATACAGTAAAGTTCTTTGTTCTTCTAAAGAGTTAAATTAGGGGAAAATTACTAAATGGGGAAAGCTATTGGAAAGGATAAGATTCCAAGGTTAAATGTTTAGATACATGCTAATGAAGGCTAAGTAACAGTCCACTGTAGCCCTGACCTCATCTCAGGGAAGTCACTAGATCACTATTTACTGAAAAGTTAAAAGTCCAAGGAGATCCCGAGGATAATAAAGCCAAATTTCCCTGAAAGAAAGTTCTAGTACAATGAGGTTATCCAATTTATTAGGAGAGAACTGAGCACGTGGGGGCCAGGATCCTTGGTAATTGAAATCCAATTGCAACGTAAATCCATAGGAAGAAAAGTTTAAAAATTCTTTCTAGAAATAAAGCCAGAAAAGTGTTTTAAAAAGCAACAAGAATCCATGTTTGAATACAAAGAAATATCATACTAATAGAAATTAATTTGGGTTGGGGTAAATGAGAGCCACAGAGCAAAATGCTGTGATGGAAAAAAATTGAAATATTCTTGAACTCTAAAGATACCTTGGAGGCATTATGGGTTCAGAAGAGCCCTAGCTGTGGTGGCTATTATCTATTGCCAGTACTATAAAAGCTTACCATTTTAATTCAGATTTTCTACAACTGAGACAACCTATGCCAGTCAGTTTGGAAGCAAATAAAATGATGACACCCATTACCATGTGCACGTGAGCTCACTAACTTTGTGAACGTGATACCCATAGGTAGGGAGGGCAGTGAAAAGCTGGGTTTTCCTCCAGTGAAAACCCCCTTAGGTGGCATTGAAATGTGAAGTAATAAGAATAGTCATATGACAAATATTCATTAGAAGGTCATTAAATAAACTGGCTCAATTGCGTGTAACGTATGTAAAAATCAGGATGTAGCAGTACCCACCAAGTTACGTGCAAAGATTCCTTCCCACTGCAGTAAAAACCCTCTTGCACCTAACATTGACTGGGTGTGTTAAGTTGGCAGGCATTAGCAGAGTTGCTGTGTGCCTAGAAGGAACAAAGAAGGGCTTCTGGAGTGCACAGTTGAGTTTCTCTGGACCCTGGACCATCACATATGCTCATTCCCTACTCCAGGGGACAGAGATGAAGTCATGATGAACCTTTAGCCTCAAGGGGAAAGATGGCACCAAGAGGCAGCTTAAGGGAGAAGAGTTGGAGGAAAGGCCCAACCCCTGGATGAGAGAGAAGTGGCATAATTACTGGTGACATGCAAAAGGCTGAGGTTAGGGTCAGGTGGTGGGAGGAAGCTTTCTTGCCAGCTGGTCTTATTTGAAATCTGAGTCACCATCAAAAGGTTTTCCTTTTCCACTTTCCACCATCTCCAATTTGTGCTTCTCTCCTTCTACTCTCTCCCTGTTCTCTCACTACTGACTCCAGTCAGAATAGGAAGAGTTTGGACCATACCGCCTGGGGTCCTACGTTTAGAAGAAAATTTGTCTCCGTAAGCAGTTGCTCAGAACAGGCTTGGCTCCATATGTTGTCTATACACCCCTGCTAGGTCCCCAAATGTCAGCTCTTGTTCTGAGCCTCAAGTCTTCAAAATTCCAGATAAAATAGTTACTTCCTTCATCCTTACCAGATGCTTCCTGCAGTCACTCTTGACACAGAGTTCTGGTCCAGGGCAGTGTTTTTACCCTGCAGTCATTTTACCTTTCCCTTAGAGTGCATCAGGGGTTGGAGTTGGTCAATGCAGAGTGGGTGCGTGAGAAAGGAAGGGAGGAAGGAAGGGAGGAAGGAAGGAAGGAAGGAAGGAAGGAAGGAAGGAAGGAAGGAAGG